>NC_050523.1:5704715-5772396 GCF_002922805.2 Oryzias melastigma
GAAATATGCTATATAATCATATATTATATATATATATATATATATATATATTATTTTTTGACCATCCATATATTGAAACCTATTCAAAAATATATGGGTACATTACTGACATATATTACTTAATATATTGGCAATATATCTACATATAAATCCAGTATATTGCAATATATTCTTGTTTCATAAGGGGAGAGAGTCTGCACAGCCATTGAAAACATAAAATAATAGTAGGATCTCATAAATCAGGGAACCATTCAAATCAGAGATGTACTGGTTCAGCAGGTATCTTACGTTTGCTCTCAACAACTTAAGAAATGAGATGTCTATCAGAACCAGATCAGATAGAAGTCTAAACTTCCTCCTGGACCTGTTTATGCAACACCAGGAAGCTTGTTGACGCCCAGGAAGGCAGAGTCAATTGAGAGACGTGATTCACCAGTTATCTCCCTACTGGTGAGGTTTTGAATTGCTCCATTTTTTGATGGTGTGGTTTTCCTCAGTAGAAACCATTAACTGGATCAAATCAGTCGCCATTTTTCCACAATACAGACATCACCATGTTTGAGCTTCGAGTTGGACCGTGTCAACGTCTCCATGGCAACTACTGTCGCCAATCATGAATAAGCTTGTTAAAAGTCCAGCTCTGGTTTGGCAGACATTTTTAGGCCCATCCTGAGACAAGGAGACCTGGACTAGGACCTCTTGATGCTAAGTAGTTAGGGGAAGGGTAGGGAACCCTGGTCCTCGAGAGGCACCATCCTGCATGTTTTCCAATATACCCTGTCAGTCATGAGTTGTGACTTCTGACAACTAACTGGTTCAGGTGTGCCCAGCCAATAAGAACATGACAGAGCAGGGTATATTGGAAAACATGTATGAAGGTGGCTCTCGAGGACCAGGGTTCCCTTCCCCCGAGTTAGGGAGTAACATAAAGGGTCTTGCCTAAGGTCATTGTGCACTCTGGGAATCAAACGCTGATTTCCTGCATGCTAGTTCCGCTCTTAACCAAGTGAACATTCTAGTTGCAGTTCTCTATATACAATCAGTGGTAACCATATGAAAATGGTACACTGTGGTCCTAAAGGGATAGACGTGGTCAGCAACAACACTCAGGAAAGCTGTGGCGTTACAACCACGCTAAATTGGAACCAAAAGAGTGCCAAGAAAATACGCTCTATCATTACACCGCCACTACAGGTCTGAACCATTGATACAAGACAGAATGGATCCATGCTTTCATGTTGTTGATGCTGAATTCTGACCCTACCAATTGAATGTTGCAGCAAACATGGAGATTCATCAGACCAGACAACGGTTTCCAATGTCTTCTTTTGTCCAGTTTTTTGGTGAGTCTGTGTGAATTGTAGCCTCAGTTTTCTTTTCTTAGCCGACATGATGTGTTCTTCTGCTGTTGTAGCCCATCCGTTGTGGCTTCACAGATGCTCTTCTGCAGACCTCAGTTGTAACCAGTTGTTATTTGAGTTTCTGTCATCTATCAGCTGGAACCAGTCTGGCTGTTCCCATGTGATCTCTGGCAAAAACGAGGTATTTCTACCCACTGAAGTGCCACTCACTGGATATTTTCTCTTTCTCTGACCACTCTCTGCAAACCCCAGAGATGGTTGTGGGTGAAAATCCCAGTTGATAAGCAGTTTCTAAAATATTCACATAAGTCCGTCTGGCACCAATGACCATGCCACGTTCAAAGTCCCTTCAATCACCTTTCTTCTCCGTTCTGATCCTCAGTTTGAACCGTGGAAGATCATCTTGAACATGTCACAAGCATAAATTAAACAGGTATTGTTTGGTTATCTTTGTTGAAACATTTGAAAAGCTAAATATGACAAAAACAGGACTTTTTCTATTGTAAAATTATGACTTTACATTTATAACTTTATAACTACATATGTGTTTATTTTCATTTTTTTAAATGGTGGCCTTACTGCTCCTTCCTATGAATTCTGCAGCAAACGTGAAATTTTGTTTTTTCCAAGGCCTGTGTTATGAAAACAAAAGTACATAAACCTTTGAATACACATTCACAAGCATAGAAAGTAATAACAAGCTGATTCAAAGTCAAGATCAACATTAGTAACAACCCTGGACTGAGACCCTCCACACATCACCATTTCTAGACTGTTTTACTCTTAAGAGTAGGTGGTTAGAACTGGGTTTCTGAAGTATACAGCAGTTATTTTTCTGGAACTAAGAGGTCCAAATCCCTCAAAACAACCTTGACTGGATGTTATGTTTCTGGTATTTTACCTGTTGTTTATCTGTTTCTTCGGTTTGAGTTATTGGGATTTTAAAACATACAAAAATATTTATATCTATTCATAAATATGCAGTACTAGACATAAATGCATTTCCATATGTTTTAAAAACAGAAAATGTGTCTCTCATTAGGATCATTTAACAATATTTTACCATAAAATTGAAAAAAAAAATGAAAATTGTCCTTAAGGTGGTGCCAGAAAAGAGCTCGCTGATTGCAGAATATATAATTTCTGAATAATTTGAAGTTTTTTTTTTAAGTTTATTTGGTTGGTTGTATACATTTCACATTTCACAACCTTTAAATGATAATTTACATCAACCAAAAAGGAATGGACTGAAGCATCATGCCTATCAAATCCCATCCAAAAAATACAACTTTTGATTATGATTTATTTTGCAAACCGAAATAACATAACAAATAAATCAGATTTTTTTTCAAGTGCACAGCTTTTGGCACTTATTGGAGAATCACACTTAAATGGAACTCTTGTAAACATTACGACTTGTATACAATTTAATCAAATGTAAAAGTGCCTCAGTCCTTAATATTTGTAAAGATGAATATAATAAACTCCAACAATATAAGCTGTGCTCTTAAGTCTTGACAGCCTGCAGTACTGCACTCTTTATTTTCCTGTGTGAGGACAGTAATGTAATGCACATTTACAAAGAAATAGTCCAGCTGTCCTTTGAATGTTGTGCGTTTTTACTAAGTCGTCTTCAATTTGCGCACTTGTTCATAAAGTGCAGGTATATCTAGATTTTTCTTTGAAATATGGACGTGCTGGTACACTATATTGTAGGTCAACTGCTCTCATTAGATGACAAAAGCTCTCATTATCATTATCAGAGATAACACTAAGTCCTTTGAAATATATTTGGGATGTTTTGATTGTGTGATTGATGTTGTGCTTCGTTGTTCAACATTGTTGTTGTGACAGAACAGGGTGATGACGTCAGAGGTGGGCGGTCTTGTTGGACGTTTATTCCCATATTGTACGATATAGAAATGAGGCAAATCTTGCAGATATTGTACTTCTTGTCAAAACTTTTCTCTCCCTGATCCTCATATTCGACGGTGAAGCCTAGATGTCTTCACGCCGCAAGTTTTAGTGTTGGGTATTGACTAGTTTAAGATCTATACTTAAAGAATTCCAAAGTTTTGTTCCAGAAACAGAAGGATGTCTCCATTTTAAATGTATTCTTGCCCTGCAGGATGCAAACATTAAATTACTTCTTACATTAGAATTTTCCTCTTTTCTTTTAAAATGATTGCACTCTCAAGGGGAAACCATTTTGAAAGGAACCATAGAAATTTCCAACATTCTTAGATACACATTATCCACAAATGTATTAGATTTTTTTAAACTGCGCATTAGTGGACTCCCAAAAAACAACTTTATTTATTGATCTAATTGCGCTTTTTTAAAATTTAACTAATGGATCAATATTTGTTTTGTATATATTTTGTGTATATGTCACAGAATTTAAGGTTGAATATAAAATATGCAAACATTTTGAACTCAGTGCTTTTTTAGTTCAATGAATGATACCTATGACTTTAGATAATTTAGTTTTTATATATTCAACATCTGGGCTCCAATTGAGCTGGCCAAATCAAATCAAATCAAACTTTATTTTTCAAAGAGCGCTTCTCATGCTTGTGCAGCTCGAAGCGCTGTACAATTAAAAACAGAAACAAGCAAAAAAATCAATTGATAAAAAGAGAGAAACACAATCCACCCTCCACCCACCCCCCTCCTTCCATAAGCACACACAGACATGACCACACAAACAATGAATACTTACAGTATAGTAAGTTAAAAAAAAAACAAAAAAAACTTAATGTCTCCCTAAAGCCGTCAACCCAAAGAGAACAAGGCAAATGTTTAGTGTATATTTACACAAAGCGGCTTTTATTAAAAATAACATTCAAAAATTAATGAGAAATATTTTTACTTCAACAGCTAGTTTATTTAAGGATTTCCAGTTGGCCAAAAAACAAAAAAAAAAATCTGATATACTTGATCATCATTTGTACGAAAACAAGAACTTTCTCTCTAAAATTATTTTTGGTGCCAATAAAAAACAAAAAACTTCTATTTTATTGTTTAATTAATTTTTTACTTCTAAAAAAATACTTTTGCCTTTTTTCATTTTATTTTTTGGGCCACTCTAATTGCTGCTACCTAAAATAAACAAACAAAAAATATTTCATTCATTCATTTTCCTGACCGCTTCTTCCCCTTAGGGGTCGCGGGGGTGCCAGAGCCTAATCCGGCTGCTGATGGGCGAAGGCGGGGTTTACCCTGGACAGGCCTTCTCGCCGTGGGGCAAGAGCGCTAACCACTGCTCCACCGTGCAGCCCCAAAAAAACATTTGTCAAATTAATTTTCAAAGCTCAGAAGAAATTTGATTCTTTGGATCTGCAGGATTTAAGGTCCTTTCCAAACACCTTCCATACAATCAGACGTTATGTGTAGAAGTTCAGTTTCTGCTGTATTATTTTGCATCCTGTGGTGGAAAAAGCTCGCTCTGTTTTGGGGAAATATTTCAATTCTCTGGCAACCTTGCGTGCCATGTCCAGGTTTGGCGGGCCTTTCCCCTTGCTGGCTCTGATCTTCATCTCAGCCATGATGCACTGGACGACGTGCGAATACTCCAGAGGGAGGAAGGGAACAAAGAAGTCCACCAGGTTATTTTTCATCAAATTTGAGCGAAAAAATCCATCTAGAAGAAAAGGTCACAGAGGTCACTGCTGCTCCTGTCACAGATCCAACACCTGCAGGTACATCCACTCACTCTTTTCGTTGTTGAAGATGGAGAAGGAGAGAGATTCTTCCAGATCTGACAGTTCAATGTCTTCTCGATCTCGTCCTGTTCTCCAGAAATCTAAAGCCGTCTCAACGATGCTCTTTTCTCCAGCGTTACTGTATGAAAACAGTTGATTTATGAAATTTCAAATCCCTATTTACAAAAAAGCTCTTTACCATTTGGATTTTTCTTACAAAGCTCCTGCAGCAGCTGTAAGATCTCAGATTTTCTAATATTAAAGCTTTAAGACACCAAAAGCAGTCAAAAGACTCATATGGTAATGTTTTTTAACTAGTTGCCTTAAGTTCCAGTTATTAAAGAGTAAGAGTCAGACACATGCTCATAAATGGAGTGGTGATGTCATCATACTACTGCATAGTAGTAGTTCGATGTCTGTTTTCTTGTGATATATTGTGATATTATCTCGTTTTCTCCAGAAAACGAGATTATAATTTAAAAGACCGTTTATGGCTTCTGTAGTTAAGCTTGTATCTTCTTTTCCTTTCGGCTTTTCCCATCAGGGGTCGCCACAGCGAATCAGTTTCTTCCATCTAAGCCTGTCTTCAGCATCCTCCACTCTAACACCAGCCACCTTCATGTCTTCATTCACTGCATCCATAAACCTCCTCTTTGGTCTTCCTCTAGACCTCTTTCCTGGCAGCTCTAGACTCAGCATCCTTCTACCAATATATTCACTGTCTCTCCTCTGAACATGTCCAAACCATCTCAGTCTGGCCTCTCTGACTTTATCTCCAAAACCTCTAACATGTGCTGTCCCTCTGATGTATTCATTCCTGATCCTATCCATCCTGGTAACTCCCAAAGAGAACCTCAGCATCTTCATCTCTGCTACCTCCAGCTCTGCTTCCTGTCTTTTCTTCAGTCCCACTGTTTCTAGTCCAAACAACATGGCTGGTCTCACCACAGTCTTGTACACCTTTCCTTTCATTTGTGCTGAAACTCTTCTGTCACACATCACACCTGACACTTTTCTCCACCCATTCCAACCTGCTTGCACTCTCCTCTTCACTTCTTTTCCACACTCTCCATTACTCTGTACTGTTGACCCTAAATACTTAAACTCCTCCACCTTCTTTATCTCTTCTCCCTGTAACCTCACTCTTCCACTCTGGTTCCTCTCATTCACACAATGTTAATTTTGACAGAAACTTTAAATTTAGTTTTAGTCATAGTCTTTTAACTAAAATAAGATTCAGTTTTAGTTGCAATTTAGTCATGTTGATTCTATTACTTTTAGTCAAATTTTAGTTGATTAAATTACAGTAGATATTTAGTCGACAAAAACATACAGTAAGAGTACAGCATGTTATGAATAACACAGAGATTTTACTGAATTGGAAAAAAAAAACTCACTTTGAACCCAAACTTGTCATTTCTGCAAATTCAGCTTCAACAACTTAAAACTAGAGCTGTCAGGCGATTAAAATGTTTTAATCGTGATTAATCGCATTTCCGGAGTTAACTCGCGATTAATCGCAAATTAATATGTGGCCTTTTTTTAAGGAAAAAAAATTGTGCTTCGTGGAATTTGGCAGTTCTACATTAATTATGAAAACAAGAATGGCAGAATTAATAGTTTTAATCAGAAATACTTTATTTTGTAACATTGAGTAAAACTTAACTATAAAAGGCTGTAACATAAAATGCCTAACAAAAGCCCAAGTGCAAGTGAAGGGCATTTTAAATTCAAAACTTCAATCAACGTTCAGTAAAATAAAATAAAAAAACATCAAAAATAAAATTTCCATAACACATTTTAATGTTCATTTTTTGTCAGGACCAAATCTTTTCCTCCTCTCCTGAATTGCAGTAATAAATGAAATAGAGATTTATCATTTCCAATTAACTTTTGTTTTCTAAAACATTAAAGACTAAGACATGTAATTTTGTAAATACTGTAGTCGGTTCTGAAGTTTTTTTCTTGGCTTCACGGACGCGGATGAAAGGTTAAAGTTAGGATTACGGTTGCGGTTTGTGTTCCAAATGGTTCCCGATCACGGCCGGAGCTGCAGCAGTGCTTCGCGCTCTAGCTGCATGACAGCTAACAGGACTTCATTAAATACTGCGACGTTTAGCTCAGGATTCACATGAATGTTAATCAATTTTAGAGCAGGTCGCACGTAAACATGCGCTTAAAAACATTAGCATTAGCAAGTTACCTTCGAAGTTTGCTATGTAGGACGACAAATACAATTTAAAATTTTTTGCATTTTTATTTTGGGGTATTTTACTAGAAAAACAAACATTGCGCCTAACATCATTTATAGTGACTCTTGTTAGCTCCAAAAGACATCTTTTAAAGTCCAAATACTCCGCTATTTCCACATAAACAACAGCCCACGGCTCCGACCGGAAATGACTGAGCATTCAAAGGCTGAATGCGGAAGTAGGTCGTTCATATAGCCCATTGGAGATTAAACCGGTGACTGCTTGTGGAACTGAAGAAGCAGCGGGGCTGCTAGCGCTCGGAAATACACAATAACATTGGTTTATAACTTTTCAAACGTCATGCAAAAACAAAAAAGCATCACTTGGATTTAAATGTCATTTCATTGGCACTCTGTCATAAAATTTCTTCATATCTACAAAGACACAGTGGAGCTCTCTCTGACCTTCTCTGTACTTCTCTATCAACATCCTCAAAGCAAATGTAACAAATGTTGTATACAATTTATCAATGTGGCCTTTGTAGACGACGGCCTCAATTTAGATGTGAATTAATCTTACTAATGAACTAATGTTAATGAACCTTTTTCAGCTTATTGTGTTAATAAATGTCTTACTACTAACACCCTATAAACACACCATGTCTAAATGTCTGGTAATGTGGTAATAAATATTGTTACGGAATCTTATAATAAAGTGTTACCGTGTTATAAAGTGATTTATTGGCCAACTTTCACTTGGAACCAGTCAGGCTTTTCTCCTCTGACCTCTGACATCAAATTTGTGGTAACAAGCTTTCAGACAGGTTTGTATTTTGGCATGAACCACACATCCATGTATCCCAAACAAATTGATGTAGTCTCTATGAACTGTAAGTTCATCAAAAGCTTGAATTATGTTTCAAACTATCCCTCAGCCTCTGTCCTTCATTCTTACCATTTCACACAACAATTGAATCACATTTAACAAACCCGAAATGATATGAAATTTAAATTGTGGTCATTTTGTAG
The DNA here is from genome assembly GCF_002922805.2 of Oryzias melastigma. Lineage (NCBI taxonomy): Eukaryota > Metazoa > Chordata > Actinopteri > Beloniformes > Adrianichthyidae > Oryzias > Oryzias melastigma. Next base: position 5,713,001 of record NC_050523.1, read on the forward strand.
CACAGAAAAATATTTACGGTTAGAAGATATTTTATTCAAATCAACAAAAACTTTGTTTTTTTGTTTGGTTTTTAATCAGGGCAGATAATGTCACTCACTTGATGATATAAAGTGTATTTAAATAAAGCCCCACAACATAATATCTGAACTTTCAGGGGTTTATACCTTAGAAAGATGAAGATTGATTTCTTGTAGGAAACTCCGTCCACCTTATGGTAGTCCAGGAACGGCTTAATGCTGTCGATCAGGCCCGGATGCATTGAGTCCATCTCATCAAAGATGAACATGGAGCGCTCACAGTTACTCACGCTGTCTTTGATCCTCTGCTGCAGCTGAGACTGAGAAGCAACAGCAGGTTCAGATTTGGTGCAGAACAGAAAGTCACCCTCAAACCTCTGCTGTTCCATACCTTGTAGGTGGAGATGAGACTCGGTTGTGGGAAGTGAACTAAAGAATTGAAAAAATGGACAAACTTGCTGTTCGTCCCCTCTGTGTAAATGTTTTCTGCAATCAGCTGGCTGACAAAGCTTTTCCCGGTGCCTGACGGGCCATGGAGCGAGAGAACCAGCGGCTTCTCAGGATTGTGGTTGCTCATAAATTCGTTCAGGGATTTCAGGATGATGCGAGACGCCAGGTGCTGTCCGAACAGTTTGTTTTCCAGATCCGCCTCCAAGCCTTGAAGGTTCACAGGAGATATTACTATGTCTGCAAAATTGACTCAAATAAAAAAGACTACATTCTTCCGAATATCCTATTCTGTAGGCAGTTTAGATTGCATATAATTTTAGCTATAGTGCAATAACTGCTACATTTGCCAGTTATGTAATTTTTTTTTACACAAAAAATAACCCTGAAATTTCTTTGAAAGTCCATGAAAACAAAACTTGCCCCACACATTATCTGCAATTTTTCACTCAAATATGACTACATCTGTCATAATACAGTGTTCCCCCACATATTCTTTATCTGCATTTTCACGTATTCATGGAGGTCTATGGTCCATAATCACCATGAATAAAGGGGGAATACTGTATCCCATTGTGTTGTCAGTTTAGATTGTACAGCATGTTAGCTTTAGTTAAATTATTGGTATATTTGTCATTGATATGATTTTATTTACAACAAAAAAACTGAGATTTCTTTGAAAGTCCATAAAAACAAAAACTGATACCTGAAACATTAAATGTTTCTGAATGTAACCTGCATCACAAGAATTTAATTTCCCAATCTGCTCCTAAATATCAAATGATTTGGGGGTTTAAAGTCTCCCAATACTTTTATCTTTTGGAGGAACTTAACAAATCAAATATCAACCGTCCTGTGTCCGAGTCATCCTGTGTCTGCCTGAGTCATTTACATAAGAGTGAGATTCACTGACCTAAATTATCACACCCAAATATTTTTAGCCAAAAATTCAACCAGTCTGATTCTGTGGTAAATATTTGGGTACTGAACTACGTTGGCTGAGACCCGCCATCGCAGGAAAAAAAAAGGAATTGGGCAAACAAAAAAAGAACCTCTGCTAATAAAAATAAATGCTACTGCAAATTAAAAAAAAAAAAAGTATTACCATTTTTGTTGAAACTTATCCACCCTGGGTAACAACACTCTTGGAAGTAGCAGAGAACGTCCCGGTAGCTCAGGCCCATAACATCGGGGCAGACCAGAACCCAAAGCAGCAGGACGTGTCCCCTCTTCAGCCTCATTGTAGAGACGTTATGCTGAAGCCGGCGCCGGGCGGATTAACAAGTCTAACTTCATACTCGACATTTGGATCTTTTAAAGTAGGAGTGTCACTGGTGACGTATAGCTCACTTGCTTCACCTTTAAAACCATTTTTTCCTCGTATGTAAAATGCAACATTAGAACACAGAACAATAACAGTGAGAATACCAGGTGATGGGCGGCACGTTCATCACAAAACATTCTTTGCTGAGGAGACCGGTGGTAGGTGTGATCGTTGGGGAGTTGGTAACCTGAGATAACATGAGATATCTTTCAGATCAGACAGAAGTCTCAACTTCCTCCTGGAACTGTCTATATAGATCAGCAGTTCCTGAAATACTCCGACCAGTCCGTCTTGCACCAATAACCATGCTACGTTCAAAGTCACTTCAATCACCTTTTCTTCCCTATTCTGATGCTCAGTTTGAACTGTTGCAAATTATTTTGACCATGTCTACATCCCTATATGCATTGAGCTGCTCTCTCCATAATGCAAATTTAGAATGTTCCAATTGAATCTGAAGAAGTTAAGAATAATAAGTATACTTATGTCACTACATGCATACTTATGTACAAGTGAAGAAAGTATACTATAAACCATAAACTTCTAGAGTACTACTTGTGCCAAGAGTCAGTGAGCAGTGTGATGTCTCTGGTCACCTCCACCGCTGCTTGTCTGAACCCCCATGCACCTCGCTTCAGTGGGGGTTGGATCATCACTCAAAGAATCAAACCACATTCCTGTGACCCAGCAAAGAAGCAGGGGATATTTCATAATGTTTGGCAAACAGAATTTTAAATCAACTTATTAAATGACAGAAGTAGTTTTAGTACAACAGCCAGACAAGATAGAGTAATTATAGATTTCTTTAACCCGATATGTGAATTTGATCATTTCAAAGATTGGGATGTAGCAAAAGAGAAATAGAAGATAAAGAGATGAGACACGAGGAGGTATTGAACAATTTAGACTTTATTTCTTTGAAAAAAAACCAACTTTTTCTCCATCATTTGGACAAAAACAAGCAGTCAGAGGTGAACTTTCCCTCTGAAATTATACTTTGTTCAACTTGTGATGTTTAGAATAGCACCCCAAGTCCTAATTACTGACAAAGGTTTGCATTACAAACTTTTAAAATTTTCAGGAGGCTGAGTTCGCCGCTGTTTTTTTAAATCTGATTTTCTTTTATTCTCTTGTTTTATTATTTTTTTACTTAAAAAATTTTTTTTGTTGCCTTTTTATTTTATTTTTTGGGCCACTGGGGCTACCTGAAATAAACAAACAAAAAACTAAATTGTCAAATAAATTTGAAAGCTCAGAAGAAATTAAAAGTGCTTTTAGTGAAATTGGACGTTATGTGTAGAAGTTCAGTTTCTTCTGTATTGTTTTGCATCCCGAGATGGAAAAAGCTCGCTCTGTTTTGGGGAAATACTGCAATTCTCTGGCAACCTTGTTTGCCACGTCCAGGTTCGGCTTGCCATTCTCCTCACTGGCTCTGATCTTCATCTCAGCCATGATGCACTGGACGACGTGCGAATACTCCAGAGGGAGGAAGGGAACAAAGAAGTCCACCAGGTTATCTTTGATCAAACTCGAGCGATAAAATCCACCTAGAAGAAAAGGTCACAGAGGTCACTGCTGCTCCTGTCACAGATCCAACACCTGCAGATACGTCCACTCACTGTTTTCGTTGTTGAAGATGGAGACGGAGAGAGATGCTTCCAGATCTGACACTTCAATCTCTTCTCGATCTCGTCCTGCTCTCCAGAAATCTAAAGCCGTCTCAATGATGCTCTTTTCTCCAGCGTTGCTGTAGGAAAACAGTTGATTTATGAAATTTCAAATCCCTATTTACAAAAAAGCTCTTTACACCCTTTGGATGCTGCAGCAGCAGACGATTATGTTTTTAAAGAGTAAGAGTCAGACAAATGCTCATTGACGGAGCGATGATGTCATCATACTACTGCATAGTAGAGTTCTGCTTTTTGTACAGCTGCTTCACCAGTCAAGAACAGGAGAAGCTTTTCCCTCGGACATGTTGGTCTTTTAAGCGTGTGCATTGATGATTTGAGAAGGTTTTCCTTTTATTGTTTGCTTTGTTTGCTCCGGAACCCCCGTGACCCCGAAAGAGAAGATGAAAGAATTAATGAATAATTTTGAGATAATAAAAAAATACATTTTACAGGTGGGGTGTTGATGGATTACCGGTGCTGAATCAATACGTTTAAAACAGTATCTGAATAGGGGCTTAAAAAAAAAAAAAAAAGCCAATTCTTTGCAAAAGGATGGAAGTGTGATGAAGTGTGTACGAGAGTGCTTGAATGTGCCAGAGATGCTCTATTTCAACCTTTCAGCACTTGGCTGTATGTTTCAAACCATCCCTCAACCTCTGCTGTCCTTCATTCTTGCCATTTCACACAACAATCAGGTGATATGACAAACCTGAAATGACATGAAATTTAAACTATGGTTATATTTTAAGATATTTTGTCTTGCCATTTTAGATTGTACACCATGTTATTTATATTTCAACAATTAGTATATTTGTCATTGATATGGTTTTATTTACAACAATAAAACCTCAAAAATTGAGGCCTGACACATTAGATGTTTCAGACTGTAACCTGCATCACATAAGAATTTCATTACACAATCTGCTTCTAAATATCAACAAGTTGATGATTGAATGAATAAATGAAATGGAAAAAAAGATAAAAAGCAATTAATGTCTCAAAAAATCTTCAGTTACTCTCTTTTATTCCATCTCAAACTGTATCATCAAGCTCTCTATTTTTCTAAAAACTTAGCATTGTTTGGGGCCTTTAAGTCCCCCTCCAATAGAAAATATTGATTTTTTAAACATGTATGTGTGGAATTTTTCTTCTGAAAGAGAAGAAATAATAATGCATTTCTGAGTATTTCTCCTTTTAAATCGCTGTCAATCAAACTGTTGCAGAAAAACTCTATTTGAATTCCTGAGGCTTGCTTCCGTCACAATCTGCTAACCCGGCTATAGCATAGGGGCCAGAGAAGACAACATCCCACTTCTGTGCTGTAAAGCATTGTAATTCAGTGAACAACCATACTGATCTTAGCTTTCATTATTTCCCAAAGAATCTGAGGAAAAATCGATTATTGGTCACAGCAACGTCAATAATTATTTGATTATTTGCGGAAAAAGAATCATTTTCAACTGGATGGAGAAAGTGTCATGGTTTTTGTAAAAAGTTATTTTTGAAGAAGGATGTGGTACCCTGTATCCTAACACCATCAAGTGGACACCCTGCGGATCTGTAACAATGACTCGAAGGCATTTGGATCCATGTGCAGCAGGTAAGTTTAATAGCAACCAAAACCAGGCAAGGGCAAAGGCGAGAGCATAATCCAAAAACCAGGCAGGAGTCAAAAACATGGAGCAGGACAGGGAGACGGGGAGACTGACACAGGTGAAAATACAGGAAGACCAAAGACAAAGTAAAGGCTCAGAATAGCTTGAGAACAAGACAATGCTTCGCACAGAGCAGAGTCTAGACAGGGTAGAAGATGGCTGATGAGGCTGATGGGAAGCAGCTGGAGATGACATGGAGGGGAGAGCATTGACTGATGGGATATGGAGTGAGGAAGTGGCTGAGGAGGTCAATACTCAAGAGAGGGCTCCCTCTGGGTGTCAGAGATGGAACTGGGAGACAGAGCCCTGACAGGATCAAGTGGACACCGGTAGGTTTTATTTTAGTCTGATGTTTTTGTATGTATTTATTTATATGTGACGAGCAGAAAAGTGATGAAATTCATGTCAGCTCTATGTCAGACGTGCAGGGAAGCCTCGCGTTATAGCATATCCTACTCGTTTTTTAATTGTGTCCAAGACGAGATTTTTTTAATTTCACCTCACGTATTTAAAATGAAACTGAAAGTAAAATACCATTAGCGGTCACAAATATGCTGTCCGTGTTTGATCCAACCAGTGGACGTGCGGCGAGCTCCAAAAGCAGCAGCGCTCAGGAACAACCGGGTGGTTTAACCGGAACCGTTCTCCTGAACGTAACCCTTTGTCTGCATCTAAAAACATCCCCACTGGTAACACGCATTTAGAAAAAGACGATTAGACACTTTCTGTATTCTAGCATTTCATTCAATTTCTTGTTCTAGTGAATTCAGCAATCAGCATGTGCTAGTATGAAATCAGTTATAAGCTCCAGCTAGTGCTGCTGCTGGTGGAATGCAGCCTAAATGGTGATGTGTGTGTGTGTGTGTTTCTTTTTGTTTTTCATGGATCTATCAAAGTGTGTGTCTCGCTAGCATGTCTGGTGGGGATAAGGGGTGGGGTTAAGGAGCTCAGCACCAAAAGCCACGCCCACCCAGAGGAGATTCTTGGAAAAGGAGGCATCAGATCAACAGGAAAAATGGCTTTTTAAGACATTTAGGATGTGGAATTTGTGTTAAAAACTAATTAAAACCCCATTGGGAATGTTTAAAAAAAATTGTCATAGGGGGACACTTTTCTGATAATCCCTTTTTATTCAAATTAAACCTCCTAAAAACCTTTACCATCAACTTTTCATCTTTTGGAGAAACTAAACAAATCTAGGAACAATTCAAATCATATCATAATTTTTGTTTGCCGATCCAACTCAAAGATGATATTAGTTCACTTGAATGATCTGATTGAATCAGATTCACTGACCTAAAATCAAACCAGGAAATCTTTAGCCAAAAATTCAACCAATGTGACTCAGCGGTAAATATTTGGGTATTGAACTACACTGGCTGAGACCCGCCATCGCAGAAAAGATAAGTAATTGTGCAGAAACAAACTCTGCAAATAAACATAAATGCTGCTGCAAATAGAAAAAGTATTACCAGTTTGGTTGAAACTTATCCATTCTGGTTGACAGCACTCATGGAAGTAGCAGAGAATGTCCTGGTAGCTCGGTAAATTCCCAATTAGATACCCCACAGCCACTGCTGAGGCAGTACAGACGGGTTCTATGGCGCCTGTAACACCGGGGCAGACCAGAACCCAAAGCAGCAGGACTTGTCCCTTCTTCATACTCATTGTAGAGACGTTATGCTGAAGCCGGTGCCGGGTGGCTCAACAAGTCTAACTTCATACTCGACATTTGGGTCTTTCAAAGTCGGAGTGTAGCTGGTGACGTATAGCGCACTTGCTTCACCTTTAAAACATTTTTTCTAATGTGCAAAATGCAGCATTAGAACAGCTTTGAATGGCTTAGCACTAAAATACATGACTGACCTCTTGACCCAGTATGAACCAGCCAGAACTCTCCGGTCATCTGGATCCGGTCTTTTATCAGTCCCTAGAGTCAGAACTACAAATGGAGAGGCTGCATTCAGCTTCTATGCTCCACGGATCTGGAACAGTCTTCCAGAAAACCTTAGATCAGCTGAAACAGTATTTAAATCCAGGTTAAAGACTCACCTGTTCTCATCTGCATTTGACTAGTATGTATTATATATATATATAGGATTTTATTAGGAAAATTTTGATCAGGATAATTATGTTGTTTTTGCTGAAATGGAGTGGGATGGGTGTCCTTTACCTGTTGCTTTGTTTCTTTGGTTTGAGTTAATTGGATTTTGAACATGCAAAGATATATTTATTCATTCATAAATGTGTATTACTAGACACAAATATGTTTCCATATGTAACAAAAATAGAAAAATGATCTCTCATTAGGATCATTTAACAATATCCGACCCTAAAATTAAAAAAAAAAAAAAACACTATGACAATCAACCTCAAGGTGGTGCTAGAAGAGAAGTCACTCAATGCTGAAAATGTCATTTCTGACCACCTTAGTTGTCTTTAGAACAAATAATGCCAATGAAAATATTAAAGTCACCAATTCTAATTTAGTTCTTTTCAGAGATACTTAAAGATTTCTTTGAATGGTGATGTAGCAGGACTCTCCTTCATTAGACCTTCTCTTACTTTCATGACTGTGGTTGAGAGATTTCAGCTCCTTTCTCCTCTTTCAGTCTTTAGTCTTTAGTGCTGATTCCTCTCCTTACAGAACAGAAGAGGTTGGGTGGAGGGGGCAGGTCAGCCTCTAATCTTTCTCTAAACAGAGGGCACTGCCACCACACTCTGACCCCCACTCCCCCTCTGGTCACCTCCACCGCTGCTCGCCTGAACCCCCACGCACCCTGGTGCAGCGGGGACTGGATCATCACTCAAAGAATCAACCCACATTCCTGTGACCCAGCAAAGAAGCGTCCAAGATCGACTGGAAACAAATTCCAAATCAGTCCAGAAAAATGAATCCTGTTAAAATCCATTAATTCCACTGTGGTACCCATCATAACCAGCAGGGGGAGCTTTAGGAGCTCCAGATCTGATTTATTTTGGGATTGAATTACAGTAACAACAAAAAATGTCAATGAAGTAACAGTGAAAAAGATGAGGTCACCGAGCAGAAATCTGAATGATTTAAATCAACTTTTTTTTCACTTTACAGGAACCAACAACATTCAATTTGATGACTTTTTAAACTCTGAATGTCTCCTAAAGCTGTCAAACCTAAATGTTTTAGTTTATATTCATATCAAACCAGATTTATTAAAAAAATATTAGTAAAAAATTAAATCAATAATGTTTTTACATACATTGCTCCTCATCTTTAACATTTCGCTTCATTTGATTTTGTTTGATAAACAGAAAAATCTAAAATATTGTTTTAGCAATGTAAATTAGATATTTTTCTCCAGCATCAGTGATAGATACATAAACAGGAACTGTTGATTTAGAGCAGAAGTGTGCGAGCTAAGTTCTCCTGGTGGCGCTACACACCTTCTGAGGCTTCATTCATCCTCATCAGAGCTGTTGGCACAGAAGGTGAGTGCTGTAAAGACAAAATCAGCAGCACTTTTCACCAAAAGTGTCAGCGTTGATGAACGTTTTGAGGCTTTTAAAACCCATAAACCACTTAAAACGACCCCGTCTATTTTATCCAACTCTTCTCCACCATAAACATTTTATTTCACACATTTTCACATCTTTGGACTCATTCATTAAAAGCAGATGAGCCAAGTGTACAAAGAGAAACCATTAAAAACATTTTAAAGTCCTTCATTGTTATGGAACAATGCTCCTTGTTGTCGCATTCTTTATATTTAGAGCCAATTTTAATTAAAAAATTGACAGTATTTCCAAAAAAAAAATCATTAATGTTAGCATTTATTTATAATTTAAAGAGAAAAGTTGTCTTATTTTTGAGAAATATCAAATAATTTCAGATTTGACTCAACCATAAAAACGAGATTTACAAGGACAATGAACATTGAAAGCATCAGGTGGAAAATGGTATATGTCAGAAAATTAACCATCAAGGTCGTCTTCTTTTTAAGACCACATTGAGCTTAAGAAACATGGAAATCTTATCTGCACAGACAGATAAGGGCACCTCACTGATTATCTTCACAGATCTAAACGGTTTAGCAGTTTTAAAGTTGCCTCAGTGCATACTTTTTACAAGCTCATCTTACCAAATCCATGTGCAAATATGAAGTTTTCACCCGCTGGCCACGGACACTTCTATTAGATCGCTAAATCGGGGCTATAACAACATGTACAGATCCGACAGACATCAATTCGTAGAGGTCTAATTCACATTTCTGTTTAGATCTCCAGCAGACAACCTTCTCACAGGTAGTGGAGTTGTAAACCCATCATGCATTGGGCATTGTTAACAAGCTGCCATTTTTCTCTAAGAGAGTAAGGGTTAATTAAATAGGGTAATTAATTAGAGCAGGGGTCCCACTGGAGTCTTTCCACCACATTCGACTCGTTCTTGACGCATATCACATCTCCGTCATGTGTTGAAATTATATTTGGTAATTTTTTACAGCAGCTGCACCAAGCTAGCAAAATTAACAACAAAAAGGAAATGTTATTCTTGCTGAAAAGAGTCAATGAGGTGACAAATAAAGAGCCTTTGACTTCAAAACAAAAGAAATCTGCATTTAACACATGAAGCTGCAAACGTGAAAAAAACTAGATTAAATAATCAACTCTGTCTTAAAAATGTTCCCATATCAATGTCTAGTCTTATTTTGAAAATTTTCTTAAAAAATAAATTGATTTAATAAAAATCAAACTGAACCATTATGCTCCTTTGGCTGATATTATGTCATTAAGACTCTTTTTTTGTGGCATCTGTCGCTTAAATGTTAAGTGTCTAAACTTTAACATAGGCAGAAATTACAGTTAAAAGCTGAAAAAAATCAACTCCAATGGAGTAAATGGAAGCAAGCTGAGACCTTAAAGCTAAATCTTAGTTGTACCCCACCAGGTTCTACTTTGTTATTATTTTTTTAATCGAATTGCATTTTTTCAAGAGCTTTCTTTACATGCAAAATGTTAAATAAAAAGTTACCAAAAATGTATGGATCAAATTTGAGACAGTGGGTAAATAAGGTAATTTTGATGATATCAATGGTTTTAGTTCTTCTTTAGCTCCCTTACATTGTTGTGGACAAAAACTTACCAGATCACACGATTATTCGTAATTTATTCCATCTCCTAAAAAATGATGTTACATTTTTTAAGTGGATTTTATCAAAGGGTTTCAAAAACAAGGTTTTACAGCAGCAGCCTGCAACTTCTGGAGCCAAATCCGGCTCTTTTCCCCCTTCATCGTGGCTCTTTGGCTTTTAAGAAACATACAAATTAAATATAAATAATGTTTTTTTTAGTATTGGTTCATTTACTTATATTAATGACAATTTGTTATTTTAGCTTAGATTTGCAACAAAACTGAGTAAAATGATGGAAAAAGGTTTAATCTGCTGTGAGAGTGGATGATTATTATTATCATCTTCTTGCATTTAGTTTAATTTTTTTGTTGTTTTTTATTCAACACCAAAGTTCTTTTTTATATTTATTAGTAAAAGGATAAAAACAATAAAGGAAAACCAAAGTCATAATGATAGAAAATACATTTGCATGCATTTTATTTTGAAAGGAACTTGTATGAGCTGCTTTCAAAAGTAAAATAAGTTCATTTAATAAAGAAAAACTCAATTGTAGTGATTATTTTAAAGCTATATTTTATAAATGAATGGTTTAATGGCCACAAGAACATAAATTAAGTGTATTTTTCCAATTTTGAGTTGGGGACTTAGCGGTTCTTGTTGGGTTTTAGTCCATAGGAAAGTGGATTATAAGGCTCTTTTAGCTTTAAAGGTTGCAGACGCCTGATTTACAGGGTTAAAAAAAGTTGATTTTCTTAACATTGAAGAATAAGTGCACTCTTTTTGGAACAAATTTCTATGAAATCCATTTTATTTAATTGAGTTTGAGTCAAAAATGAGCCACACAAGGTTATCAATCCTTTATATTTGCACTTCTACAGCAGCTGGTGTCGGCAGCTGCGTTTAAGTTCTGTCTTTTGGTTTGCAGATGGAAAGAAAACCTGGAAGTTTCAGGGATTCGTTGGTCACAGATAACCTGGAACGCCTGCAGATTCCAGCACATGTGAGTCTGCTTTTTTTCTTCCAGAATTTACTGTGGAGCAAAAGTCAAGCTTCAGGTGTCTGCAGAGAAATGATAAGCTGCTGTGTTATTGTTTGACTTGTTAATTAGACAAAAGCACGTCCCACCCTTCAGGAGTTTTCCCACATCAATCTGCACAAAAGCAAATGTCCAGCAGCAAATATGAGAAAACAACACAGATCTGAGCTTGCAGAACGGAGAGCAACAAAGGGCGAAGTGGAACTCTGCGTGGAGGCCGAGCACAATGCTCATCAGCATCCTACAAACAATCTCAAAGCTGTCCCCATTGTTTGATGCCAGCAGTCACCATGTAAACATCCCTTCTGCAGCCAGGCCCGACTAAATTCAGACCCTGACAGGAAGTGATTTCATATCCAACATCCGCCTCAGACTTCCTCCCTCAGGTGGCCGACATTTTTGGCAGCGGACCTCCCAGACCAAGGAATCTGGAGTTGTAAAGGAAGGGCTGGTTCCACTTTGGGTCTTGTCTTTGGATGTTACAAAGAACAAACGCTTTCGCTAGTTCCAAATCGGTTTTGTAAGTCTTCGGAACAATTGAGAACATGCATTTTTCTTCGGTGTATGCAGGTCAAAATGTCACTGATGAAATCCTAAACCCTTCTTATTAATGTTTTATACATATAGATTTTTATATTTCAAATTTGAATGGTTATCAAAGACTATTTTAAGGACATTTTCATGTAAAATTGTTTAGTTTTTTTAATAGAAATTACAGCGATAAAACGAAAGAAAAAGACCATAAAAATAAACGTACCTATAAAATCTGTTTAAAATCTCACTCCGACCATCTTTTGATCTACTTTCAAATAAAACAACCTGTTGTTTACAACATTTTGCAAAACAATTGATAAAAATAAGTCATTTTTTTTGGATGACATGTCACTCTCTCAGTCCAATTCTCAAATAAAGTCAAAAATTTACTCCCAAACTTGATGAACAACAACAAAAAAAGAAGGCGGAGTCTAATGTATCATATATGAGTGTAATCTATGATGTCACAGAGTCCCAAAAGGGTCATTTCTTGGTAATTTTTCATAGAATATGATGTTTCGAGTCAGTTAGTGGTTTGGTGAAGCCATTTAATGTAAAGCAAAATTATGTTTACTCTGTCTAAATCATAATGACAACAGAAACTCCCCAAATGATTGTTCAAAAGCTGTCATACTTTGATGACTTTGTCCTGAAAACATGCACACAAGCTGATTCAAAGAGGGTTTGAATGGCAGTTAAAGGTGACCATCCTCATTGTGATTCAACGTGTGTGCACCAAAGTTTCTGGGTTCCCAACAGATCTTTGCATCCTTTCTGGATCTTGAGTCATGGCGAAAACTATAGAGATGTCTGAAGATCTACGGGAAAAGGTAACTGATCTGTACAATACACTAAAGGGATACACGTAGATATCCAAGGAACTGAGAGTGTCACTCGCTTGCTAGTGTTCAAACTTTGACCAAGAAGTGGAAAATAAGAGGTTCTGTTGAAGCTAAACCATGGTAACTAACATTTTTGCCACGACTGCAAGAAAAATCATTAGGGAAGCAAAAAAAAAAAAACACAAATGACTTCAGCTGTTATCCAGAACTCGATGAATAACTTTGTTGTGGATGTACAATAAGTTGTAGAGGCATCTGAAGAAAAAAAAAAGCTACACGGTCGAGTCGCCAGAAGAAAGACTTCATACGAATGCCACAAAATAGCTGGACTGTAATATGCCAAACAGCACAGATATAAACCTTCAAACTTCTGGACCAAAGTCAATTGGAGTGATGAGACCAAGGCCCAACCCGAACTCTTCCCTTCTCCCTTCCCCTTCGTTTAGCCCTCCAAATGGAGAGAAAAAGAAAAAAATAGTGTCTCATAATTCAGAAATCACGTTCGTTGATGACATCATCAATAATCGTCAGTTTGCTAGCGTTAGCGAGGAGCTTCCAGCTCTTGAAAATGCATAAAACACTGTTTTTATAACTTTAAAAGGCTCATGCTACAACAAAATGTCATTACTTACATTTAAATATAAACTTTTGTCGTTTAGAACACCCCCATTGAAGAAAAAGGACTTTGGATGGAGTTTAAATTCCTCCGTTTGGAGGGTCAGATTTAAAACACTAATTTCCTGGACACTTGTACACTTAAACTCTCCCTTCAAATGGAGGAGAAGAGAAGAATCTTTAATGTAAACGTTAAACAGACTGGGTCATTTGGGGAGTTTCTGTTGTCTTTATGATTTAAAGTGTTAACACTTTAACAAGAAATGGCTTAATCCAATCACTGACCGTGAGTGGGGAAAAAAATGTTTGTTATTTTATAATTCTCTGAAATACAGCTTAGAATTCCCAACGTCTTCCGCGGAATGTGAACTTATGAGAACAACTGGATTTTCAGACTTGGGTGGTAGACCCAAAGCTTGCAGAAATCATCAAAATTTAGTGGTTTTTGTACGTTTTCTATTCACAAACTTCACCCTACACTGTAAAAAGTGAAACATTGGAAAAAATTTCTGTAATTTATATATTCGTTTTTATTAAATGACATTTTTAAGTCAAGTAAACCAATTGAACGTTTAATTTGATGAAAACTAATAGTTTTAAATTTAAAAAAATTACTAAACTTTTGCTTATTGATCCAATAATTACGCTTTTTCAGTGAATGGATATGGTGGTTGCTTTAAACCTTTCCAGCTTTATAACCTGAACAGATCCATTACAAGACTATAGAGACAGACAACTACAATGACGTTTTACCCAAACTCATCTGGGGTGGGCAAACTACGGCAGTGCTATTCAACCTGGCCCACCGAACTGGAATAAATGTTTTTGATTACTGGTATTAATGTTTTATTTTCCTTGTAGTTCAGGTATCTCTCCACAGATGGAGGACTTCAAATAAAATCTTCTTTGTTCAGGCTCAGAAAGTTATTCTGCGTTTGAATATCTGTTGTTTTTCCCATATTCATGTGCGATTTCCAAGTTGGATGGTCATTTTTCTGATTATTCCAACACCGCGCGAAAGCAGCATTTCCCTGAGTGAAATCAACCCATTGATGAAAATGGTATTAAAATGAGAAAAAAAACAGTTTTGAAATCAAAACTCCAAATGTAGTGTTGTAAATTAATTTTCAATTGTGTCAAAAGTGTTTTTTTCTTTTTACAAGGTGAATCAACAAAACACGCCACAAATCAGCTCCTGATTCAAATTTGAGAACCCTTTACGGTCCATGAGTAAAACATTTCCCCATCCCTGGTTTAAATCATTAGTGTGAGTGTAATATGGTACCATGAGGAATGATTAGATAATCACATGCAATACTTCTTCCAAAATTTTGATTTTTAAGCTGTAAAAGTACATTTGAAAACATCCCTTTCTACTACAATACATTTGATCAATCCAGTCGAGCCATTTTAGAGGGTTATAAGTTGATTAAAGACTCAGAAAAACTTGTCTGACAACGGAAAACACATCTTTTTGTAAGAAACACACATCAGGGATTTAGGATTTTCTGGATTTAAAAAACAACATTTAGAAGTAACATGTAAGAAAACATCTTTTTTTTTAATTTAGTGACCTCAATTAGTCTGAGTTGATCCATTTAGTGCCATTTCCTGGTGCAGTGAGGGAGAGCAGAGGTGACCTTCATCATCTTTAAACGCTCCGACGCATCATCTAAATGACAAATTTGGCCCCAAAAAACATTTGGCAGAAACAGCAGAGAACTTGAAGCACATAGAAGATTATTAATAGCTGCTATTACGGCAGATTTTGATGGAGTTTGATTTGTCTAAACAAGCAATTGCCAAGATTTGATGTGACGAGGCTTCACGATCCAAACAACAACTGGAGGCTTTTTCAAGGCAACAGCTGAGATGAAAAAGTGTTTTTTCAGGAGCGGAGAAAGGACGTGACCGGACAAACACACCGGAGACGTCCTTCCAGGGAACCTGCCCTTTCACTTGTGCTTCAGGGGTAAAAGTTAGATCAACAGAGTCTGAACTGGGGTCAAAAGGTCTTCAAACAGCAGAATCTCTGACCTCCGTCCACCTCAACGATCTAAAGGAGTTGCTCTGAATAAATCTGGAGGCAGTAGTGAGACTTTGACATCAGACTCCCTGCGGTGGCGGGAGCTTGGGAACGACCTGCCACAGACGGAGCGAGGAAACGACGTGAGCGGAGGAAGCGGTGGTGAGGCGGGTGGTGGGGGGGCAAACAAACAGAGGTAGTTTTACACCCACCTGCCCCACCAGCTGTTCTCCATCAGCTACTGACATGGAGAGCAGCAAAAAAAGGTCTTCTTCTTCTGACAGGAAATGTTTGACAAGAGGTGCTACAAAATAAAAGCACCAATGAATTTAAGAGATGAATTGTTTTCGTTTAACTTAATTTTACATCTATGTTGAAAGTTAGGGTCTAATTTTGTAGATATCTAATTTTATCTATCTCAGGGGTCTGTGACCTTTAACACTTAAAGAGCCATTTGGGTCACTGACCACAAACCAGTAGGAGTCACACATCCTTCAGAAAATAAGACTTTGTATTTATGTTATGAAAACTATAAATAAAGTATTTTTTGGCATACATAAAACAAACTTTGACAGAAAATTAATTTATTTTTCCAAATATGAAACAGTTTATAACTTTTAACAGAGGTTCACAAGACTTCCTTTCAAAATAAAAGACTTCCTGTGTCACACAGGATCATCTCAATGGAGCAAATCTAGTGGTAGATAGTGTAAATTCAGCAGTGAAGAAAAAAAAACATTTTATTTTAATCGTTTGTGGTGCCTCTTAGCCGGAAATTCATAAATCTAACTTTCTAAAATTAAAACCGCAAATTAACTGTATTTTTTGAACCATGAGGCACATTAAAAAACACTGGAATTTGTCAAAATGTTTAGTTCTCGATTATCAAACTACTATAGCTACTGCCCTTTGAAGGCTCCCAGAACGAGAAGTTATTCAACTTAACAGTTCCTTTTTTAAACTAAAATATTCTTTAACCAGAGAGCCACAGTGGAGGGGCACAAGACCCAGACGTGGCTCTGGAGAAACAGGTTGCAGACCCCTGATCTACATAATCTGCAGCTTTTAGCAGAAGAACAACCTTATATTAGAAATATAATTTAGATTTTATGAAACCAATTGAGCCAACAATTCCCTTTCCAAACTAAGAGAAATATCACTTTTTTTTTCTATTTCAATTTTTTTAAAAAGATTCCAAACATATTTAAACAATTTTAACAAAGATTTTAAACAGACTAAATGTTTTTGATCACTTTGATTTTATCTGTTATCGATGTGCATACCAAAAATCTAACTCATACAACATATTTTGATCTTTCCGCTATAAAAATTGGTCTTTTAACTATGATTATGCCACTTTTAGTCAAAAATGTACTACAACTTTACAAAGAAACACTTTATTTTTATTTATATATGTCCTCTGTGATGAGAAAAACGCCACAAGACCAAAGCACACTTATCATTGGAGTGTGTCTCTAATATACATGCATACAGACAGACACACAACAGAAGCAGTGACAAAAATAAAACTGTAAGAAAATAGAATAGTGAAGTTTGAAAAAAAGTGCTTAAATTGCCTTTTTGTAGATGAACTTCTGCAGATAAATTAGGATTAAATGTTTTTTTTTCCCAAAAGAAATATGAACAGGTGGATTTTTTTAGTGTAGTAAATTTTGCATGAATTTCAGATAAAAGAAAAACTAATAGTAGAAACTACCTTTAGAATAATTAAAGGTATTTTTGTCCAGTTTGTTTTTATGTATTTTTTTATATTATTAAATTATGATCCTCTCAGTTACAGCTCTATTAATATTCTTTGTGATTTTTTTGGAATTGATTTCCCTCACAGTCTTTAGCCTTCCTGTTGTCTCCATGTTTCTTTTGAACGGTTTGTTCTTCCTGTTGTTCGCACTCAAGTTCTGTTCCTTTTCATCACAGCTGTATTTTGTTTGTCTTTATTCCTCTCGGTTTTCATGTTATTCAGTATCTGCAGCCAAATACTCATCCAAGTTTGGCTCATTTATGCTTTTAATTTTTCATTTCTTTCAGCAGCTTTTACAGTTTTTACACGGTTCTGGTAATCCAAGAAGACCAATTGGTTTGGATCCTCACTCATCCATTCAAACAAATCAGACTTTTAAAAAATGACTTTGTTATTACTTATTTCAGGTTTAAATTACTCTCTAAAACAAAGCGTGGAAACAAAGTGGAAATGAGATTGACGTCCTGGAAAGTTGAAGCCAAGAGACAATTGAATAAAGGTTTTGTTTATTTGATGTTAGTTCGTTTTAAGTTTTAAATTTAGACTTTGTTTTTCTTTTAGAAGTTTGTGACAGAGCATTGTAAGGTGGGTAAAAAGATCGATGGTTAAATATGTAAATGCAGTTTATTGTCTTCTTTTTCTTCATTCAAAGGAAAAATACATTTGTCTGTCTTGCAAAATTCATTAAAAAATAGATAAATACTGTACAAAAAAAGAGAAAAACTGTTTTTTTTTTAACAAACTTTGTTTTAATTTGTACTACGAACAGAAATATAATAATATGAAAGAAAATGTCCCTATTATACCAAAAAGGGTAATCGACTTGGTAAATTGAGCAATTACTTCAAAAGAAAAACTATGAACCAGTGTAAACCTAATAAAATTATTTATTTCAGTTTACGCAGACAGTAATTCTGTGCCTGCTTGTGATTTCATTTGAAATAAATACAAATTTGCTTTTTCATAGATGATCCACATATATGGTTTCGGGTTGAGTCCGTCCCGCCATATTCAGGACGTATCATTTCATTCAGGACTCCATTTAATTTGGCATCACCTTGAATGGAAAAACATTGAAGAATATGTTTTAGGTAATTGTACTGTAAAAACTGCCCTCTTTGTAAGAAAGTTTTTAAAAAATATTTAAATAAGTCAAATAAAGATCTGTTAGTGGGGTAAGAAAACCAAGATTTCTTATTTCAAGAAAAAAATATATATTCAAGAAATGTTTTCTAAGTAAGATTTTTTTGCTTTTGAATTTTTCTCTTCATAAGATTATTTTTCCTGCAAGATAGATAATATATCGAATACAAAAACGACCCCCAACTTTGTTAGTGACGTAAAAATGTCTGAAACAGCTTCATTTTTGGATATCTACATCATCCAACCCTGTATGCAACTAAATCAAACTCAGATAACAACCATGATTTTTGAGTTTTGAAAACATATGTGTGGCACTTTTTTTTTTTATAAAAGAGATCAAATGTTATATGAAGGGGCGGGGCTACTCAGCTCAACTCCAAAAGCCACGCCCCCTCAGAGGAGATTTTGAAAATGATTTAAAAAAAAAACGTCTTTTTAAGACATTTAGGTTGTCGGATTTTGGTTAAAAACTTCATAATCATAATTAAAACACTACTGGGAACATTTTTTTAAATTAAATTTTAGAATTAATCCATAAATAAACAGTATTAATCTATATATAAAGTGCTCTGGATTATGATGTTTCTTGGGAAAAAAAGAAAAAAAAAATCAAGGCTTTTAAGTTCTCCTATTAGTGTGGGGAAAAAACGGTATGCTAAAACCCACACGTCCCCCTCCCTACAAAGCCTGTTAATGGACACTTAATCGAGACGCTCGACAAAACCGAGACTGTGACACAAAAGTTCAAAGCTTTAAGTTTCCTGACAAAGATGGAGAGCCAGAGGTTGCTGAAGCCATCTGCAGCCTTTCTGCCTCGCTACTCATTTACTCTCCCTCTTCTGCACTCTGACCCCTTTTTACTCACTCACACACACACACACGGCGGCGTGCACACACAGGCACGCACACACAACCCCAGATAAATAGAGATTAAACGGCGAAAGTGAATCGGTGCAGACAGCCGAGCGACGGAGACACAGATAAGAGCAGCAAGTGAGGATGGTGATCAATGGTCCAGCACCATCTGTACAAATGTGTGTGTAGGTGTGTGTGTGTGCGCTTTTGAAACTTCAACCCCCACACCAACACAATTAACTGCCACCCTACACCATGTCACAAGAAATGGAGGAAAATAAACTTCAAACAGAGGCTGCTGGGAAATTTAAGCTCAACATGTCTTTATCTTCAAACTTTTGTAACAAAAAATTTGCTTTTTTTTAATTAAAAGCTTTTTTGACACAATAACTTACAAATTTAAGATTCATGAGTGTTTTACTATTTCTCTAGTGCAAAGTGCCTCTATGTGTGTTCACATCATAAAAGACGTTTTATGAATTTCTTGGTTTTTTTTTTAAAGCAGTGACTTGTTTTCTTTACCACCGTCTGCACGACCATGATTGATCCACCTCCATGCTTTACAGCTCTAGAAGTGATTTGTCATTTCTCTTTCCAAGGATAACTGTGAGGAAACAGTTTGATGTTACAAAAACAGTCTGCAGGACTTATTTCCCAAATTTAAAATAAGACGTTGTCAATGGAAAAAGCAAACTTTGAAAAATCTTTTGCCACACTTGTGATGTGTTTGAACAATTGGAAGAAGCAGCAGAAACTCTAGTCAGAGAATGGAGAATATTAAAATTTTGTATTTCCAAAAGACCAGAAAAGTTGACCTAAACTGCACCTAAATCTCTTTTTTAAGGATAAAAAGTTTATCAGAAGCTGGGGGAGTAGGACCCAATATAACCAGGCTTGGTGGCAGAAATTTTAACATTTAATGAATAAACTTCCAAAACTAAAAAAGCAACAAAAGAGTGACGAGGCAGATGAAGAATTGAAAACTAAACTCTTAAATAGATTGAGAGTAATTAACTAAAGTGAAGACAGCTGTTAATAATCCTCAACATTACCTGGTGTGACTGACAGAAGGACAACTCTAAATCAAAACCAAGGATAATCCTCACAGAAGTAATTGATTCAGAAAGTCTCATTTTAACTATGCATACATAACTAGGTTTTAGTTGTTATTTTTTCATGTACAGAAGTACAGACAGGTCATTTAAAAGTGTAAAAAAGCAAAAAATAAAACAAAAAAGTAAAAAGTGGAACTATATATATATTTATATATGTTTGAAACGAGTATTTCATTGATTTTCACTGTATTTATCATTTTTTAAATCATTTTGAACCCTCATCTTTACTTTGATATACATATTTTCACACTTGTAGAGACTTTTTAATGTTTTTCAGTGATCATGACTATTGTGACCTCACGCCAAAGATGGAGAAATAGCATAGGCTGCCTACTAGTCACACATTTGAGCAAATATGTCTATCCAAAGGGATTATCTATGCCAGTGGTGTCAAACTCATTCATGTTCAGGGGCCACATTCAACCTATCTAATCTCAAAATAACCTATGGTTAACTTGTTAACTGTAGCTTTGTTTTTGTTTTATTTTTCTCTCAATTGGAAAAAAGTTCCTCAACCAACCTAGTAGCCTAATCACTTATTATTACATTTTTTTACTATTAAAAAATAGCTTTGTTTCACCTAGTGGCAGAAATGAGCATTTCAGTCATTTTTTTTTCTAAAAAAAAAAACGTAACTTAACACAGGAATGGGCTAAAAAGTTACTTTTTTTTCCAACATTTTTTTATTTTTTTGTCTTCACAGCTGGGCCGGATTAAAGCCCCCTTGTGTCATGTGATCTATGCTAAAACATAACACCAGCATTAACAATTCATTTACATTTACCATGGGACGTTAGTTATTTTTAAATGAATCTTTTTTTTTAACATGAACAAGACTTTTCTATGTAGGATATGTTTTGGAATCAGCGATGTGGATAAAGTTATTCATGCCTACCTCTGATCTAAAGTAAAAGACAAATTATAATATTAATAAACATTTAAGAACCAAAGAAAATATTTTCATGGTACACATAAACATGCGTTTACACTGTTATGAACACAGTTGCAGCACATGAAGACATTGGGTTTTTTCAGCAGACTTCTGGCCAGATAAAACCCTCCCTCAATGACAATTGCCCTTATGGCTAGTACAAATCTATAGAGAATTTTGTGCAGGAAACTCTACGCTGTGGAGTAACAAATTCAAAAAACACAAAAACTTAAAAGAATATTTTTCCAAAAATAAATAAACTGGCTAAAATTTAACTTCATGAGCATACACAAATGAATTTTTACTCTTTTAATGCTAAACAAAACCCCAAATTATGGTCTGATTCACTGTCCAAAATTTCCTGATAATAAGGGTGCACATATTTGTTATATTTTTAGGCAAAAGTGATCAAAATTTTTCTTGCCACGTTAATATTTTTGCAGATCAAATTCGTTCCTCTTTCCCTTCAGGATTCAGAGAGAAACACAGATTGTGTCCAAACTTTCCCAGGACACAGCAGGAAATTTATCATTCAAATTGACACCAAATGCATTTGAAAAATGGCTCAGCGCTTTATTGTGTGCAACTATTTTGTGTCATGTGACAGACATCTGGAGCTCTTCTATTCAAATAATCCACTCTAATTAGAATTTATACAAACTCCACTGGAAGATGTAAACAGTTTCAAAACCAGCCACCACGTAAAAAAAAACAAAGTCAGATGATTTACAACAAAACTATAATTTATTGTCCTCAGATAATCTAAACTTTCATAGTCACTCTGCTGTTAGCTCCCATAGCTGTCACACTGTAGTACAGCCATGAAATGACATAAAAATGACCTCTGCCTGCAATAGTGCTGCATCAATAGTGATATAGTTAGAAATGAGACATCCAATATTATACCATGGTCTGGGTGAATACTCGATTCTGATTGGCTGCTGGGTGTGCATTAAAAAGTGATAATGCACAGTAATAACGCACACCTAAAAAAGAAGTTCCGGTCACACAGACCAAACGTTCGATATCACTGCGCAGGCTTCTTTAAAACACGTTTTTCCTTCATCGTCTGGACAAAACAAGCAGTAATGGATGAACTTTCTCTCTGAACTGATGCTTTATTCAACTTATTGTAGCGACCAGCATTTATATTCCTCTCCTTTTGTAAGGTAAATTAATATTGACAAATTAGTTATTCTCCTTCTAATAAAACACCACTCGACATGAAAGGTGTAGTCTTCTGTTTCACCACAAGAGGGAGTTTCTCATTTTAGAGCAGCTCAGAAGAACGAACCTGCCGTGAAATGAAACACAGACAGAAGCTGAATATGTTCTAGCTGCTCACTGAAGGCTTAACGTCAGAAAAGGAAGAAAAATATACTAATTTGTCCGGGTCTTTCTTTCAAAACAGCGACACTTTACCGCTGCAGCTGAGGTCTGTAACGGCTTCCGGCTTCATGCCGTGTTCCATGTCACCGTGACAACAAACCGCATCACGGATCAAATAGTCCGCTGTTTTGTGAAAAAATGAGCTAAACCAAAGAAATAACAAGAATAAAGTACTAAATATTGATTAAATGTTTATTTATTTTGTAAAGACCATGGTATAAGCGGGATAATACCCGACGAAGTGTGCGTTATGAGAAATTAACGCACTTCACGGAGGCAACCGTCCTCCGCTTCGCGTCGGACGGTTTAGGCCTCCGCGTCGTGCGTTAATTTCTCATAACGCACACTTCGTCGGGTATTATCCCTTACTTAAATAATGTTTAATGTTGTATATTATTTTATTGTAATCATATTACAGAAAATTGATCATTTTCATTAGCTAAATTTGTGGTTGACCTGCGTTCCAAGCGGCCAAAGTGGCTTTAACTTCCTAAATGAAACACCTTTGGAAAAAAAAAGCAAAATGTAGTTCAAAGAAGAACCACTAGGGGCTTTTCACACAATTAAAGCTCAACATTTTAAGAATGAACGTTAACTTACATGTTGTATGTAGAGAGGTGTGTAGTTTTTTTTTGGAATCTTCATGGTCAGTTCTGCAGAACTTGACAGGATTGTTAAAGGGTATTTATCAGGCTATTCTTAAATTCTTCACAGTAAACTATATCTGTAAATATGATAATATATTACCTTTGGCACACTAATGAACACGTAATTTACAAAATAAAAGTTATTTCGTGAACTATTTTTCTACCCGGAAGTGATTGAATGGAATTTCTGAGGCTCCGCCTTTCCCTCCTTGTGGGTGCCGCCCATTTCATGACGTCATCCTAGAGCCGAGCTCGGCAGCCTATTTATGTTTTGCCCACAAAAACAAACAACATCCAAACTTTTGCTAAGATACATGTGTATACTGTGCATATAAAAATAAAGCTTTGTCGCGTTAATTATGCGTTAATTTGACATGTGCCTGACGCCGACAATTTTTTTGATGCATTAATCGCGGATTTCCTCATACGTGCCTTTCCATACTGCGCGCGCAGGCATCCCTCATCGCCCTCTAACTCACCAGCTGCTCTCACTAGATCACCGGCGGGTCTCCAACCACCGAGCTGCTAGCTAGAACCGGCCGGCGCCAGGTCAGTGAGTTAACTATGGACAATGCGATTAATTGCGATTAAAAATTGTAATCACCTGACAGCTCTAATTCTGACAGTTATAATCAGGTTTATTTCTCTATAGAAGTATTTATGATTTTTAAACTGTTTAGGACCAGCGGGTATTTCCTGTTTGGAATGCAAAGGGGGAGGGGTCATTCATGTGTGACCCCCCTCCACATTTCTTCCAGGCCTGTTTTAACCCAGATAAAAATACTACCAGTACTTTGTTTTCTAGCAATAAGAAACCGCGCACACCTTAAGCTAATTTAGTCAGATCAACACTTTTTGGCCAACTTCATCAAGAAATCCTGAACTCCACAAACCGTGGCCACAGGGCACTCTAAACATTTCCTTTTGCCAACGTAAGTGGCAGTAAAAGTTATGAGCATATAAAATCAGTTTTGGTGAGTTGAGGTTTCAGGCAGGAACTAAATGAGGTTTTCATCTGATCTGCCAACACATTAAAAAAAAAAACTGGATGCATCTTTGTTTGTTTCCACTTTAAGCTAAGAGAAGTAGAGAAAAATGACCAAATTAATTAAGTTAACCAATGAAAGAGCAGCATTTCTGTAAATTCCGCCTTTAAATGTGCCGTAATTTTTCGATAAATCCACAAACCCTAACCGACAGGCTCCTCTGGGTGGATGAATGGGCCTGCTGAGGCTCCTTCCACCAACAACCAGAGGAGGAGAGCTTCTTGGGGGGCTGACGTCCCCCCCACGTTAGCAGCCTTTAAATCCTATCACCTCCCATAAAGAGACAAGCGCAAATTTGCAAAGGATTCCTCCCAGCATGAGATGTCAGCACATCACTTTATTTTTGAATTGATAGTATTTCTTACATGGGGGGGGTTGTTTTTCAGTCCAGGAACATGAATTTCTGCACAGGAAACTGAGCTTGTTTTCTGTCCTCGAATGCAACCTAATCCTGACACGGATCAGATGAGGAGGAACCAGATTTATTTTTCTGGAGTTATTTTTAAAAACAAACCTGCACCTCTTCTGCCCATGTGCCTCCTGGGGTGAAATATGGATGGAGTTATATGTATTGCTTCATGTTCTCCTTCTGTGGGGCCCTCGCACCACATGTTGCACACACAGCACAATGTGCAAAGGCTTTGCCCTGCAGAGAAATGCACAGAAGGTGTCTATTTTACACCTTGTTTCATTGTTACCGAGCAGCTCCATCGCAGCGGTGGGACGGCAGGAACGGACCACCCCGCTCGTCTGCATGATGGATCTCTAATCCTGCAAATGCAGCTTTTGTTAGACCCTGATCTCAGTCCCCCCCTTCCTCCTGTTCATCCCTTCATCTATCAGGCTGCAATGTGACTCACGTATTATTGTAGCCTTAACGCAGGGAAGCACCCGCTGGCCGGAAGATCTGCTTATGCAGATTGACTAAAAGCCTCTTCCTGCCTCACAGCCCCTCCATCGCCGCCTGCAGAATCAAGACATGGAAGCCAAATGCTCCTGTAAACTTTCACAAATCCAGTTTAAACACAATTAAAATCCGTGTACGTGCAAAACTGACACTGTTTAACAATCATTAGATGTGCAGCAGATATGTTTCATACAAATCGTGCTGCTTCTGCACAGGAACGCTACCAATTCTGGTATTTTCCATCCTGGGAGAAGCAGCGCTTTTTTCTTTTTGCCAATTTGAGAAGAGAAATGTGCACGGAGAACTTTTGTCCCTTCTTAATGAATCGTGGCTACATAAATAGTCCAGGGAAAGGTGAAACACCGTGAAGTGAGACAGCCTCCATCACGAGTCAGACATGCTTCCCTGCAGCCGAGTGCTATGTTAACTGCAAGTCAGAGGGGTCACAACAGGTTTGCATTGAATCCGATCTGACAGATGTTACAAATGCATCTGTATTTATGTCGGGGGGGTTGAGGGGGAAGCCAGCTAGAGCCCCCCCTGACTGACGGAATAAGCGATCGATGGTTCTGAGAAGGAGTTGGGGTTAGCACAACGGACATAAAGAACTATTTTCATAAAGTGTCCTGCAGGGTGGGGTTTGAGGGGGGGCAAGCGAGCCTGCAGGATCGAGATAAATTCAGAGGGGAGCCGATAGGAAGCGTTCTCACATCACTTCCTGTCTTTGTCCCAGCCGCTATTTTCAAGGTTCGGAATGCAGTTCCTGTCAAGAGGTGAAGGAATTCAAAACAAGTTCATCAGCCCCTCCATGAGGGAGCTACGGGGGGGGGATTGGTGTCGTCCAGTCATGTTGGGTGTGGCGCATGTCTCGTGTGGAGTTCAGGGTCTGTCGGAGAAACCAGGAGGCCACACCTGCTTCACATCAACACGCCCTTAATAGGAGATGTTTGTGCACATCTGGGCGCATTCTTTTACGTTTGCCAGGTTTTTGCCCGTGCCATTTCCCCGCAGTTAAACAAAACTCCAACTCAACACATTGTGTGTGATTGAGTTTGTTTCCACAGGCGTCCAACACCTGGAACCCCCACGGTCCTGCCAAAGGTGGGGGGGTGTCACTCATGCTGTCTTCACACACCTTCAGTAGGAGGTGGGTGTACGTCTCCCAGGACATCCCAGTGATGCCCGGTTCTGGACACAAAGACAGAAGTCCAGCTTGAATGACTCTGCAGGAAACTGTAGTCAGCAGCTCTGGGATTTCATCTCCAACACAGCTAAGCCCTTCAACAACTGTATGCACAAATTCCCACAAATGAAAACAAAGTTGCTGGTTGTTTGACAGTGTAAAAGCACTAAAATCTCAGTATTTCCCGCTGCAGTGTGAGACGTTTCCCCATGACCTGAAAGGAAAAAGAAAACTAGAAAAGTTGCATCACCTGGAATAATGCTAGTTTGAATGCTTTTAGCTGAATGTGGACACTAAAGCACTTTAATTACTTCAGTGTCCTCAATGTGCTGAACGTTTCGATGCCACACTTGCATAATTTGCAGAAAGTGCACAAGAATTAGAAAAATGTCTTAAAAAACTGCGAACGTTTTTCAAAATTTTCGTAAAATTAAAAAAAAAAAAATCGAAAAATTTCATAATTTTCTTAAAATGTATAAATACCAAAAGTCATCGCAAGAATTTCCTGAACGTGCTGAACAACTTGAAATCAATATCGCATAGGTTTCAAAATGGACAAAGAATTTTGTACAAAAGATCACAAAAATTGCAAAAAAAATGTAAAAAGTGTGAAAGGAATGAATACCAAAAGTAAAGCATGAATGTCCTAAACGTGCTGAATCTCTTGATACCAAACTTACATAATTTGCAGAAAGTGCATTTGAATAATCAAGAGAAAAAATGTGGCTAAATTGTTGTAAAATTTCAAAAAATTTGCTTAAAATGTCAAATGTTGTAAGAAATAGTACGATAATTAATGTCCCGAACATGCTGAATGTTTTGATTGCAGAAATTGCAGAATTTATAGAAATTTCAGAAATTTGAAAAAATTCCTATTCATTTCCAATGAGGTTGAAAAATTGCATAAATTGCGTAAAATCTTAAAACCGTAAAATGTACAAATACCAAAAGTACCAACTGGAATGACTTTAACGAGATGCTTAAGGAACTTCTCAAATGAAAAATTTTGTTTTTATTGATTTTTTTTCTTATTCTTCTGAATTTTTATTCAATATAAAGGACAAAAATATAATACAAACATGAGTTGGAAACTCCAACATGAAGAAAAAATGACAAGTGGACAGAAAGAAGAAAGACTCAGATTGTCTGCCCCTTTTAACAAACACATGTTTTAATATGTTCTTTTGGCCTTTTTCTGGTAATCTGAAAGAAAATTCTGCTTGAAATCTCATGTCTGAGTATTTCTTTATTCAAATCGTTCACACAAAAATATTCAGACAAAAAAGTTGTAACAAATTGATCCCGGACGAGCCCCCAACTTGCTTTGACTGGCTCAAATAAATGAGGAGATGAAACCGGTTTTGGCAGTTGAATAACTTTAATATACTTAAAGAATAGCAGGGAGACTAGACTTGGGAGCAGGGAGGACGCAGAGAAGAAACAGACGGCGCTGAACGAGACAGGAAGCCCAAGAAGAAGAGCCTCCCTGAGGTCAGAAGGCGGAGCTTTTATCAGGAGCTCCCAGATGCCAAAACACCTGCACCTGTGTAGGAGGAGGTGACACAGGGCAGGCAACAGGCTCAGGGTCATAACACGCCCACAACTCAGAGGCATAATTCTAATGAACTGCTGCCGCTCTGCAGAAACTATGTCCTAGAAAATTATAGCTTTTTTGATTTTGGCTAAAAATGGCACGCTTTGAAAATAGATCAAACGATGATCCGAGTGGGACTTTAACTTTTGATTGGTAAGCTAATTTCTTTTCATAAATTGATGAGCAGATCATGCAGGAAACATCAAAAGACTTGATTCACCAAAATGTAGAAATGATTTGCTAGCTTGGCAAAAACAATTCACCCTTTGCAGTATTGTTTGGGATGCACAAAATTTCCATCAAAACCAACAAAACTTTAGTGTTAAAGAAAACGGAAAAACTGTTTTCTCCTCCATTGTGATTCAAATAAAGTTCTTGAAATACTGCCAACATTTTCAGAAAGTAGTGTGACTTGTTACCATGGCGACCAAGACAATGGAGTGCTGGTGCCAGCGCATGATTCCAGGACATTAGGTGCCACTGCCTCCATGGCACCATGTTGGCCCCGCCCATATTCCTTGAAGTTCTGCCGTCATTTTTCTGCCTTCACAGTCAGAGGCTGCAGGTCAAGCTCGGTGCAAACACCTCAGTGAAATCCCTTTATAAGCCCCCACATATAAGAACTAGTATTTTGAAAGGCAAATGAAAAATGGAAGCACAAAAAGGTGATAAACACGCCTATGTGGGCTGTCATCCTGTCATGTCAGGTCTGTTTTTCTTTACCTCAGTCTACTATCCCTCCTTTTATCACCCTACCTTGACTCCATTTACCACTTAGTCCCACATATAGCCTGACTTATCACCACAGAGCCGTGTCAGCAGTGGGGGAAGAGCTGTCTGCACCCACTATATCTTTTATGGCACAACAACCTTCTCACTGTTCCTGCTTTAGTTTAGAAACAAATCTTTTGAAGAAAGTACACAGAAAACTGTAGATTTGATTTTGAAGAAACTCCTAGCTGCTAGCATTCGGAAATACATGCGTTTTATTACTTTAAAAGGGTTGTGCTGTCATGCTAAAACAAAAAGTAATTACTTACATTCAAATGTAAACTTCTGTGCATCAGAGCACACCCATGTGAAGAAAAGCACTTCTTTAGCACTTAAAACATAGTTTCGGACAACCCTACCCCTCTAAATGTCCCTACAATTGGAGGGGTAGGGGAAAGACGTAGAGGCATAGGAAGAATTCAGATTCAGCCAAAGACTTCCAAACTTGTTGAAGCTTTAGATTCTCTATTATTTCCCTGATAGTAGAGCAGAACACAACAGACGACTAGTGAGGACGACCTTTTATCTCCTAAAGTTGGGGTCATCTCCTGGTAACCCGCTAAACTGGAGATGTTCACTCACACTTTAACTTTTTGTGGACCATTAAGGCCGCTCCGCTGATGTGTTTGCCACAGATATCGTCTCGGGGAGCAGCTGTAGAGCAGCCCATTTGTCTTGTTTGCACAAGGCATTTTGCTGCCGCGACTCACGGGTTCATCTAAGAGTGAAAGGTTATTCTGTTTTCACACTCCTTCGTTAGTATGACGGACAGATTATGGAGGAAACAGAAGGTTTGGTGTTTCTGAGGCTCTGCGCTGCAGGATCTGAAGCGTTAGCATGACGCTCAGCAGACACATTCATAAAACATCTGAACAAACTGTCGGTTCAGGTTTGCCTTGAGTGGCTTTCCACAGCTAGACTGTGTAATCATGCAGATTTGGAGCAAATGTCCAGGAGAGAGTTGCTCAGGATCTCAGGTAAAAGCGGAGACAGGCAGGAGATCAGATCGCAGTTACACTGCGACTGCTGTGCTGCACTCCTGGGGTTCAGCTACGGTTTGACATAAATCTACCCCACGATCTCTGTTTTATATAACATAACGGGTTCTTGAGCATCTGTGTGTAGTTAGAGAGCAAGATCTTTTTTTAATGAACCATCATTAAGAACTTAGAACAAATCAAAGAGCCGGTATTCCCTTACTGCCTTCCCCTGACAGTCAAACGCAAGGATTTGATCTGAGACATAGTATTCACTTTAAGTTGCTTCATAACTTAACCCTAAATTTGACTACCTTTAAGCAGAGCAATCTAAAGCGCTTTGTCACATGAAACCAGTTCATTTTAGTGAGCCAACAGAATGACTATACGTGGTCCTTTCATATTTTGTGGGATTTTAAGCTATTTTGGATGCTATTTTCTTCTTTTTTTACAGTGTGTTCTGTGTCCTGATTGGCTGCAGAACAATGTCAATCAATCTCCTCAGTGCTTTTCTCCTGTTTAGAATTTGTTGAGCTTGAAAAAATACATAATTCTTAGTCCTGCTTTAAAACTCGACTAATTTTTCTATTTGAGCAAGAGAGAAAAGTGTGGAAATATATATGTGTGTCCCAGAACAGTGAATAAATTGTGTAGCATAGAGTTTTAAAATAACGGAAAAATTGCAAAAAATAAAATAAAGTAACTATTTTGCAGATTTTGTTTATTACAGGTTATTTTTTGAGCGTAACTTCTTTGATCAACAAAGAAACACTGTACGCACATATTTCTTCTTTTAAGTTATTTTAAATAAATGTTCTCTACAAAATGCATTAGTTGGTGCAAAAACTAACAAAAAATATATTCAAATCTGATCCGTCTTGGTTTTTCATACTTCAAACATCGATTCAACTGATGGAGAACAGTAGCTGGATCATCATCATCATCACTTAATCCCGCCCTCAAATCCCAAATTTGGCGTCAGGATTTAACCCAAAGCTCCACTTTTTCGACATTTACACAAACCAATGTGGTTAAGTGTAAGTTATGCTAAATATTAAAGTTTAAACAGTGACTTAAAGATGTTGGAGGACATAAAAAGAATATCAAAATGACAAAAATATATATAATCAACACAATAAGAAAATATTGCGAAATGACACTTAGTGGTGATGTTTGTTCTGAGTTTTGTGAATGTAATGAATTGAAACTGGATCCAAGAAAGAGAAATCCTCTCAGGATGAGCACGAGAGCGTTTGATAATATAGAACAGACTTTGACATGGAAGGAAAATCTTTATTTGATCCATAGAACAGCTGAGCTCAGCAGGGCGCAGCTCTGACTGCAGATAAGAGGAGGATGAGAACCGTGGAGTCTAGACGCCGCTGGAGCAGACCGGTGAAACGTTTTGGATTAATGGAGGTGTCAAAGAGGAGCGTCTGAGTGATGCAGCCTGGAGGGCAGCAAGACAGACAATTGTGAAATCTAAAGGAGACGAGGAGATTCCTAAACAGAAGAGAGATAAGATTCTGAGGAGTCTGATCTTCTATATTAAAACTTGAGTTGTTGTAAATAAAGCAGCTGCATCTTGAGGTGATCGAGGTTTGTTTTCCAGTTTTGTTGATGCTGGTACAGACATCTTAAAGGGTTTTTAACCTGTTTTTGTACCATTTCTTCTGAAGATGAGGAAAATTGAGCTTAAACTTGCATTTCTTAATTCAAATTGTTGTGAATCAGGAGCAGAAGAAAAACATGCCGTTAGAAAAACTAGTAAGAGTGATGTAGGTGTTACAGTCGGTGGGCTACAACCTCCCTGCTCTGCCCCACTCTGATGCATCCCCTGATAGACGACTGCATCCATGTACGTCTTTGTTTTCCTCTTTTAAACTAGCATCTGGCTCAAAACTGTATTTTGAGCTGGAATTGCTCGCCATTTCTTTTGCACCGGTAATGTTAGGATGGGTTTGTGCGGTAAGGTTCACAGCTAGTGATGCACAGATGTCATCAGTCAGATTTACAAACATATGAACCCTACAGAGTAGCTTATTCACCATTTGATTAGCAGCACTTAAAGTGGTTTTTTTTTTTACATTTTTATTTCAACATTTTACTTCTGTATACTACAACGATGACCAAAAATATATAAATAATATGAGTTTTCCTTCAAGTAAATAAACTTGATTTACTTAATTAGCATCAATTTAATCTTGATTAGTTATATTTATAAATTGATGGCTGAGGTGAACATATAAGATAAACTCTGTAGGTTTTTATATCCCTGTTGACCTGACAATGTTTTGTTTGTTCTCCAGAATGAACAGATTTTGTCTGCAGAGCAAAACTTTGGTAAAAAGTTTGACCTTTTATGAGCACATATTATCTTGTGCTGCACAACATTGGTTATAAAAAGCATCACATTTTGAGAGATGCCAGATTGTTTTTATATTTTTGCTTTTGTTCGTGCCAAAAAATAGACATAATTCGTATTTATTATTAAAAAAACAGAAGGTCATAAATGCAAATCCAAATTTCTTAAAGGCTAAAGTTAGACTATGAGGCTCCTTCTAGGTGTTGATCACTAGAATTCGAGCCCAAATAGCTCGACCCCTAACATAGGCTAACAAGGAAGCGTCCTCCGTGCGGTGTGAACCCAACGTGAGGCCTTTGATACTCTTAATCCCCTTTTTCTGGATCTATCTTAACTTTTCTCACTCTGAATTGACATTTAATGTGGGCTATTTTGCTGTTACAACAAATATGAACTAATTTGCCATCATGACTTCACGGTGAGCCGATCTTTGACAGGAGCAGATGGCAGCTGGCTGGCTGGTTGGATGAGCAGATACCTTCCTCCTCCCTGCTCCACCCAGACGTCGCCCTCTTTTGATGAACCGTCTCTCGCTCAGCAGTGTGCGCAGCATACTTGTGGCTGTCGGCAGAGTGGAAACAGACGGGCGTGTATCAACAGTTTAGGGGGCTATTCCAATTTCTACCCACATTTCCTTTCAGCAAAGTTTCAATAACAAGATGACAAGTCAGTCATCCAAGACTAAACTGTGTGGGGGCCGGGTCGATGTCATGATAGCATGAGTCGTGGCTTTTCCTCAGTCTGTTTGTTTGCTCATTAGCAGGCTGTGCAAAAGCTGCAGGATTGGTTTTCATAAACGCTGCTGGAAAACCAGCAAAAGATGTTTCTGTTTACGACTCGTCAGATCATTTATGTTTTAATCCACATGTTCTCCTCCTTTAGCACTCAACATTTCTCCCAAACACTCAGCAAAGCTGGCATTCTCACATCGCATTCCAGTTCAAGTGCTCCGCTCTTTCTGTCCATGACAGCCACTCAACGTCGGCGGTGAGGCATCCAAACAGGAAGTGAAGCAATATTTCCAAAACGCTTTGAACTGTCAGAACTCAAGTTGGTGGATGGACTTAAACCTCCATTATGAGGAAGCACAAACAACTGTGGAGCGTTTATTCTTCACGGGGTGCTGAAACCAGCCACACACTGTGCTTCCCAGCACTGATGGAGGCACCACACCATGTAGATATATGACTGACAGGTGCTCCTCACTGTTGTGGGAAAACGGTTGGAGCTGCACCTGGCGGGCAACTCTCTTAGGGATAAACAAAGTGTCCGTTTGTTTGGAAAAAAAGCGCTTTTATTTTGAAATGAGTGGATTTATGATCACGTTTGGGAAGGAAACAAAATCATGAGTCAGCATGATTGTTTCCCAAAATGCACATTCCAAACATCAACATGGAATCGAACCACAATATTAAGAGTTTAGAGGGTATTTCTGCCTGCAGTGAGTCTGTTGAATGCATCCACACAGGGTTTTTACAGTCATGTGTTCAGGACAACATCCTTTTTCTACCGAGAAATGTCTGAAAATCGCATTTTAGTTTATCCGTTCAATGATCTTTTTTATGGATTGCATTCGATTTGCTCTCATTTTGCATTGGTGTATTTAAAAAAAAAAAGTAGGAAGAACAAAACGGACATGGATCATGTCTATGACACGGACACAATCCTATAGCTTTCATAAGCAGATGAGGTTAGTTAGTTTGTTCTTCTTTGCTTTTTTAGTTTTAAAAAATATTAGAAAATTACTGACAAAGTAAGAACAAACATCCCTTTTTTAAACACATGACAAATTAGAATAAAGATTACCCGTTTATTTTGTATTACACTACAAACATGTGTTTTATTCATCTATCCATGCTTCTGTTTGGTGCAGTGCAACTCATATGTTGTTCCTCTTTCCCATTCTCCTTCAGGGACCTCTGATTCCAGGTGGAATCTTGGCCGTGGACCACGCCTCTGGCTCGTCGTGGCTGTGGACCTTGCCCCCACCCGTCCCCCAGTTCTATCTAGATGTAGTTGTGGATTTAGAAAAGCTCATTCTTTTTAGCAGTCCTGGTAAATCACCTGTCCGTCCTGAGATAGGATCTCTCCTATCCCTAAGATTTCTTCTTTTTTCCTGGAATCTGTTTTTTTAGGGGGTTTTCCGTACCGGGAAGGAGGATAACGTCAGGGATAACAGTTTAATTAGTATGGTTAGCTTAGTTCAGTAATAAGCTATAGTTTATATTTTATGAGAAACTTTCTGCTTTTGTACAATAACCAGTTGAAGTCAAATGAGACAATTGTTTTTGTGATATTGAACTATATAAATAAATTAAATTAAAACTATTTGAACAAGGACTACCTTTCTTTTTAATAGTCTACAAGAAAATTAAGCAAAAATCACTCATTTTCTTTAAATAAACTTTTTTTTTAACAAAGATCCCCTGCTTTTATAAAACAACAACAACAACAAAAAAATAGAACAAAGATTACCTTTTTTTTAATACACAAAAAAATTAGAACGATGATCACCCCTTTTTTACCAGGAAAAAAATAGGAAAAAAAGCTTACCTGTTTATTTTTAAAAACACAAAAAAATTAAATGAAAATCCCCATTTTATTGATACACAAATAATTTGAAGGAAGATCACTATCCTTCTAATACATGAAACCAATTTGAACAAAGACGACCCATTTTTGTTAAATTGAATGCAACATGTTTCCATACTTTTTTACAAAATGAAGGCAATACAAATCCAAAAAGTTGAAAACAGTAATTATTTAACAGGTTTTATGTTTTTTTCATTCATTTAAATATTTATTAAAGTCGTTTTTTTGTTTGACTTTGTCCAGTTTTCATATTTCTGGGGGTCTTTAGACTAATTCTACTGGGACTGACTGTGTGTCTGTTCTCAAACTCTCTATTCATGGATTTTCAGATAATAAACTCTATTGTGGAATCTGGATGATGACGTTTTTTCGGTGGATTTCATGAACAGAACAGCTTTACTGTTTATTCCAAATGTTACTTGAGCTTTTCAGCAAGAAGTCTGCATCAGTGGTTCATTTCCTATTTGAAATCTTTCATTTTCCTAATATAGGATGTTTTTTTTCAAATAAATAAACTTTAAAACCCAGCTCATCAAATCCTTGTATATTTAAGCCAAACTAAATAAGTTCTTTTCATATAAGAAGGATATTTTTCCAGGTTTTCCTCATGCAGTCCTGAGGAACAATCGGCAGGATGACTAGATAAGGGCAGACTTCGGAATCAAAGGTGACACGGGAGGAATTTGGATTGTGGCCTCGGAGAACAGGATATCCTGTTTCACTACTCAGCATGAAAAATCAGAGCAGAGACAGTGGGCTTGTCTCTGGATTTACAAAGAACTGCTGGACTCAACTGTGTTTTGTAGCTAATCCAAACATGTGGCAGTTCAGCTTCACGCTTTTATCACCAACAGTCAGATCTCCTTCCAAATAAAACTCTGTCCTATAAAGGTGCTTGTTTCTCAGCTGAAGAAAGACATTTTTTGAATAAAATAACTTGATTTCAATCGATTATTGATACTTCTGATGTCTTGTTTAGGGTTGCTGGAAGCTGTCTTACTTGTCATAAGTCGCCGAAGATGGACGCTCACTTTTAGGAAGCCAAATTGGTGTCGTCAATTCACCTGTAAGGTGTTTTTTTTTTTTTTTTTTTTGGACCAAGGAGTAAATGAAAGTATGTGGGGAGAACTCTCAGTCACAACTGGCCCTACAGGTGGATATGGGCTGTCTGCGGGTAAGTGGTCCACACAAAATTTCAAAGTCGTAGACCGCCAGTGAACCTGCAGAGTGAAAATGTTCATCGGCGACAGTTCGGTAAGTAAGAGAGAAGTTGGTGCGACACAGGCGTGTTGTACAGATTTTTTACATTTTCAATCGTTTTTCACTCAGACACAAACATGGCTGACCTTGTAGTAGATGCTGCCATATGAACAGCCTGACTTTGGCTTTGAGTGAAAGTCATGCAGTGTGTAAAGTCTGTCAGATCAAAATTAAATATGTTGCAGAATCACAATCATATGATTCCATCTGGAGGAGGAAGAGGGTAAAAACCGGCTTTAACAAGTTCTCCTGCGGGCGCTTCCAACAGTTAAAAAAACATACTGGATTTCCTTCAGAAAGAAGCAAAAATCTACTGTCCCCAAACTCAGATAATGACTGGAAGCTGCACTGATAGTCGTTTCATAATCAAATCATTGCCTCCTGAGTTGTAATCGAATCGTGAGGTGCTCAAGATTCCCACCTTCCCGCCAGTGAACTCACTTCCCTAACGACTGGAAACTGTATGACATCATCCGTACGTCATAAGTTCATTCATTTACATTATCCTTACAAATACTTCAAAATACACTCACCACATGCACGACAGTGGTACGGCCCTTGAAGTGGAACGTATGAACCTCAAGGAAAGTGCATTACCCACCATAAGATGCAGCCGTTCCTCTCCATGTTCCTCTACGGGCCCAAAAACCCCCAAAACCTGCAGCAGCTGTACGGATCAACCCTTTATGGATGAATGTGATTAACAGGACAATCAGCTGAGTGAAAAAACAGCACCAAACAAGTAAAAACGGTAAAAGTAAATTTAAATCAAATAATAAAACAGTTACTGCAAGCTTTGAAATCTTTCAAAGTTTTGCTGCTTCAATTACTACATTTTGATCTATTTTTGTGTTTAATGCTTACAGAATGATACTTGAGCAAAACAAAATGTCTTCCAGTCATTTTTTTTAAAGCACCAAAAACTACAATTCCCAGAAACCCACAGTTCATATTTGGTATCATTTTTAAAAAATCCAAATGTTCTCTGTAGCATGAAGTGGTGGGAGATATTCAGATTCAGAAATGTCCATATGTGATAGTCAGGAGAATATGTTACAGTAATATATTACTTTTATTTTATTCTTTAATAAAGAATGATCAGTTTGGGAAGTTCATCAGGCTTTAAAGCTGGTCTTATTCAACAAAAATTGAGGATCTTTCTTGATTTACCACAAGTAATGGCAACAGGCCAGCCTGAAAATGCACTTGAAACCTTGTCAAAAAACATTTGAGCGTTTATTGTTGGGCACGGCCATCCTCCTGCTCTCGCTCCATCCAGGGTCAAAGCTGCTGCCCTTTAGCAAAATCTGTCAGGCTCTCTTTGACGCAGATCCGCTTCCTGTCGGAGTGAGATTTTTATTGTTCCAGGGGTGCAGCTTCCCGAATCTGGCTCTCCCAGCCTTTTCCTGTTTCCTCTCGAAGAGGAAGCGCTGCTTTGCTTCAGCTTGTTTCCCTCCTGCATCTTCTCTGGGACAAATCTGGAACGCTGGCCATTTTTTTTTTTTTTTTTTGCTCAATACTTGTGGCGGCCAAGTCTTGATTTCAAAGAATGAGAGAGGGCATTCCCTCCCACTTTGTTCTTTGTTGGAGAAGTTTTCACACAAGCGTGCATCCACAAACATGGAGACCTTCACATTCACAAACAGACCCTCACTGGGTTCTTGTGCTGTCACTCCCTTATAGGAAGGTGTGTGCTCACCTTCATTCATCAAGAGTTCCCATGGTGCCTCAGCACGTAGGCCCTCTTCTTACACAAAAACGGTAGTTTGTACGTAAGAAGTGCCAGAAAGTCAGTCCAAAGCCTTCAAAAAACATGATATAAGCTCATTTTCAGTTAGTTAATTATTGACCAAATCCAAATAAATCTAGTTTGAGCTTTAATAGTTTAAGTTTAGACTTATGGAGAAAGTCAAAGGTCAAATTGGAATTTTTAAAAAAGGATTTGAATGACAAATATGTGCTGGCTTCATATGAATGTTCTTGGTTTTACTTAGAAAAATCAACGTTCTATCCATCTTCCTTATATCGTGGCAAATACTAATATCTTTGCCTCCTGCATCTTCATATACATGCAAACAAACAATCCTGTCCAATCCAAACTGGCCCAAATGTGTTCAATGACTTCTGGCTAATAAGCTGAGCTTGTTCTAAACGTGTGTATTGGAGAACTTTCACACTAGTCTGTTTGGTCCACACCAAATTCATTTAGGTGCAGACCATAAAAGTCAGCTGGGCATTGACTGTATGTAAGAACTGGAATGAATAAGTGTGACATGACTCAAAAAAAAGGTTTACTTTTGGCTCCAACCAAATGAAGTCGCCATTTTTTTTCGCAATATGGAAGCCGCCATGTTGGACCCAGGCGTCATCAGTTAGCAATGATTGGTCGGTCTTACTTAACGGCTCTATGGCAATCAGTGTGGCCAACCAGGATTTTTAAGGCATCTCAGGGATTGGAAGGGGCTGGTGCTCAGAGCACAGGGTTTTAGAAGAATACTCAGAGATGCGAGGATGGATCATCGTTGGGGTTGTTTTTAATGAAATATGAACATTATAATACACTTAAAAGCTCAAAACAAAGTTGATTTTGTATGATATAAGGATATAAGTCTCAAACACTGTTTATCAAACCCACCACTAGTAACTCATTTCAAAAAGGAGCAATCTCCTTGTGACCTTCATTGGGAAAAATGAAAATGTGCAATAAATAAACAAATAAATGATAAATGGCGTATACTTATACAATCTTTCACTATTATCCTAAAGGCCCAAAGCGCTTTACACATTCAAACACCAATGGTGACTTCACTGCCAATCACTGGCGCCGACTTATAACCACCAGGAGCAACGTGGTTTAGGCAAGGCGGGAATCATGACAACTATGGAAGTAGGGATGTTCAGTCTGCTGTGTTTATCTAATTAAAGCTTAAGTCTGTCCATTATTATTAAAGCTGTGTTTCTTTGATTGACTCTCAACAAAGCTGTCTTTACTTTGTTACGCCAGTTATGCAGATTGTTGAATTTTAACCCTTTAACACCCAAGATATCACACAAAAAATACACGCAATCAACGAAAGTCAGCTAACAGAAAGTGTTGCATTGTGTTACAAGGATGTTTTCTACATAACACAATCAGCTGATTTACATTGATTGGAGAAATCACAACTGTAAAGTGTTGCTTATCAGCGCATGGCTGGAATTGTTGTGCAAACGCATAAAGAGTAACCATGGTCAAAAGCTAAAGCTTCAAAGTTAAAGGGTTAATTTGCGAATCAAAAGCTTAATAACTTTTCCATATTTTGATTTACACTGACGGATTTCTATAAATTGAGAACCTAGCATTTAGAATCCAAGCACTGGATCTTATTGCTCTCCAGTTGCTGTTTGACTAGTTTACTGTTTCATTTCTGGCTAAACCACTTCTTGCTTGTGTAGTTCTGTCTTTTTTTCTTGTGACACACACACACACACACACACAAAAAAAAGTCCAACATGGAATTTAATAAAAAACACACCTTAGAGTTAAAATGTTACACCTCAGGACAGACTGGTGTACCCCGGACTTTACCCAAAATTGACTAGGTTAGGCTCCAGCAACATTGTGACCCTGAAAGTGATATAGCTGGTTTTAACTTCGTCTCAATAAGAGCTAAAGAAATCTCTTTCGGTTTTAATTTTAAAAGGAAACTGAGATGAAATTAAAGAAAACAGAGTCTTCTGAGATTATTTTACTGACTTAATATCTGCTTTTTTAAAAATCTCCAAGGGGGTTTCACTTTTCCAGCAAGTTTCTGGGATACTGGTAGAAAGTGTGACAGAAAGAACTCCACTTCGGATCAATTTATTTTCTTTTTTGTTAAAGGTTATTTTGGCAGTATGCTTGATACAAAAGACTAGTTTTGAGTTGAAAATGTTCCCAAGCCGCCTACAAGAGACTGTGACCATAAATGCAGAAGAAGGGGAAGAAACGTCCTCCTTATCGTGCAACTGTAGCTTCAACAAGCTGCAATTTGATAGATTTCATCTCCACAGCTGTAAACATGAGACTGTTCGCTCCCGTGCTCCCAAAGCAACACTTGTGACCTGTATTTATCCATTAAAACAAAATAATCTGATTACTCTGCTCAGCAAAGGCGGCAAGGCCAATAGGTGAGAAGACTAAATGCCGTCTTCAAGATGTCTGCGGGAGAACGGGAGCCGAAAAAGTGCTTGGAAATCAGATTCCAGCAGGATGGAGCGTGTTTGTGCAGGAGAGGGGTTTTATCAGCAGCAAACAGTCACAGGAAGTCCGGTTTGGGATTGTCCGTCCAATTCCTGTGTTCCACAGGAAGCCTTGCATAAAAAGCAACTGAAAAACGCCCAAAGACATTTCATTTGTCGCCGGCCGGCTCGCAGGGAGCACCTTGAACAGTCTTGGGGGTTTTTCGCTCTAGACCCCAAAGCCCAGCTTTAAAAAGAAACTAGCAGCATGGAGAAGACCTCTAAAGCAAGGGTCAGGCGGCTGGCGCCCATGGCCGCCGCTCTGCCTTCACTCGGGCACGTACCTCCAGAACCAATACTCCAAGGGTAAGACTGCATTCTTATATAATCAATTTTTTATTGCTTGTTTACTATTTCTTAGGGGTCAAACTTTTGAAAAAGTTTTAATTTTCAAAATAAACTTCCATTTTACTCCAGAAAATATTAATTATTTATGGTAGATGAAGAAATGCTGGCTTTATTAGCACAGGTTTTACATTTGTCCACTGAAAAAAGGGTTTAAACATAATATATATACAGAAATAGCACAGGTTTGCACATTTTTAAAGCAAATATATTCCCTGGATTTAGTCAGCCCAAATGCATACTGGGGGGAAGTCTGGGTGGGGGTTAGGGGTATATCCCTTCAAGCACCAAAAATGCTTTGAATTATTGCAGCAGTTCATCTATCAGTATTTTATTTGATATGTCGTTTAAATTTTGATCTTCCTGTGTGTTTACCGCCCTTTTTTTCGTCTCTCTATTTTTTCCATCCATCCATTTTTGTTATTTTTTGTCTTTTTTTATTTTATTTTTGAATTTTGTTGTTGTTTTGTGTGATTTTTTTTGCAGTAATTTTTCTTTTCTTTTGTTGATTTTGAATCATTGCGAGCCATCATATTTTGGGGGGCAGTCACAGCATTTGGGAGGGGCATGGCCCCCCTTTGCCTGCACTTATATCCAGCCTTTGTTGAATGAAAAAAACAGATCATAAATCTGAAAAATACTTTTATGACATACTGATCCCCCTTTAAAATAATAAATTTAACAAAAAAAGAAAAAAAATTAAAAATAGCGATAAACATTTATTTATTTAAAGTAGGGTCCACACAAAATACTATATGGTGTGCATGAGACACGAGAACTTTGTTTTTTCTTTCTTTTTTTTTTTTAACTTTAATGCCCCTTTAGGAACTCCATAAGCACAATAAAGTCAGAAAATTAAAGAAATGAAAAAATGAAAAATAAAGTAAATGTATTAAACTTGCTACTATTTTTGAACAAAAAACTAATTTTGTCGAAGTGTAACTAATTTTTTCCAAGTATTTGTAGTTTTCAAAAGATTAAAACGACCAAACTCTA
This sequence comes from Oryzias melastigma, assembly GCF_002922805.2. NCBI lineage: Eukaryota > Metazoa > Chordata > Actinopteri > Beloniformes > Adrianichthyidae > Oryzias > Oryzias melastigma. The sequence continues at coordinate 5,754,414 of NC_050523.1, forward strand.
AATATGGAGGAAAGTTTTGCGTGTTTTGCGGGCATTCCCGCAGCAGTCCGTCCACCCGTGACGTCACTGACGGGTTCCCCCCTCAGAGCAGCCCGTCTGAGCGGCGGGACACCCAGCTGGAGGAGAGGGAGGAGGTCCTGCCATCACCCCCCATGCTCCCTGACAGTCCAGGAGGAACCTGCGTGGACTTGTATCCGTGGATATTTTCCCTCCGCAGGAGAACCGCGGCGCGCGGCTCTGAAACGGCGCTTTCCCCCGGACTCATCTCCACACGGTTCGTTGCTTGTTTGATGCTTTCACGCAGGCGCTCTGGAGGCTCGGAAGCTTCATGTCCGTGTTTTCTCATTTCTGCGCGAGCCCGTGAAAAACTTAGACGTTTTATCAGATGTTTGTGAGTTTTAAGTTTTGTGAGTTTGTGTTTTTAAAGTGTAACCGCGCGTGCAAGCTGCGAAGGATGTTAGTCTGTGAAACAGTGACCTCTGGTGGCGCCTTTAGGAACTACACCTTGAATAGTTCTAGGTTCCAAAACTCTATTTGCATTATGTTTACACTAAAAAAAATTAACAAGTGTGTCGTTGCACTCCAAACAAAAAAATTCAGCTTTACTGTGAATGAATGCAGTCTTTCTGGGCGCGAGGCCAGCAGGGAGATCACTGAGACATGCAAGCTGTCATCTGAAGATCAGCATCACCTCCATGATAACTAAGGTAGATTACAGCTCCTCGACCTGCACCACTGAGAAAGATTTCCCAAAGGGTTCACTGGGATTGAACACACCTGTGGGGCTGGTTTCCCCAAAGAGTCATGCTTGTAAAAACAGGTGGTTTCAATTTGGTTGTAATCTCGTGCTAATCTGTGCAAAAGCATTTTCAAGAGGGTGGGATCTTCTGGATTGGGGTCCAAATTCTTTGTAGCTGCAGGATGTTCTCAAACTCACGATACAAAATCTCATTTACGGGTCCAAACACGCTCGGAAACCAGTGTCTTCTGTGTTTTATAGGAAACATTAACTCCCCAAAGTGCAAACAAGACACACTTCAGTGCTTTACTGCAGGCCATAAAAACTGTCGACAACACGACCCTGAACTCGCTTTTATCACTCTGAAAATCCCTCAACTGGAAAACCCAGCCAGTTTGTAAAAACACCTAATAGTTTAAAGAAAGGATGTAAAGTGTGCAACGAAATGGACACTTTAAACCAGTTCAATGGTCTAGTGGTGGAGCGGCTGTGCCAGGATTGGGGTTCGATTCCACATTCAGGTTATTCTGAAAAATGAGATTTCCTCCTTGAGGAATTGTAATGAGGGATCAGTCAAAGGTCAGCTGGAGAGATGTTAACATTAAAAAAACTACATTTGTTGTTTAATGTACATGTTACTAACATGAAGGATGTGACATAAATGCAAAAACAAAATATTACCAAAATTAATATTTTAGGAGTAAAACTGAAAATTTTAAAAATGTGTTGCAAAAAAATGTGAACGTAAAACATTATTTTATAGGCTTCACTTTTTATTATTTATCACAAAAAGCCAAAAACTAATAAAATCAATTCACTAAAGATATTATAATGGGGATTTGGGCCATCATGAAAGAAAAAAAAACAAATAAATGAAAATAACGTTGTAAAAATATGAGAAAAGTTTTTTAGACAATTTATGATTATAAATTTGAACTTTTCAAGGAAAAAGTTTTGTTTTTCAAAATAAGATGTCACATTTACCTTTTAAAATGTTACAACAAAGACAATTGAACATTACCTGTTTCATTTATGTTGCAGACCTAATCGGAAGAACTATTCACTGCAAAAAACCTCACTGAATTTGTTTTTTTAATATTTATATCACTTTATTTTCATGAAATAATATATTAATGTAAAAAAAAACATGATTTTTCTTGTAAAATTACAACTTTTTAAGTCATAAATTTATGATTTTACTCTTGTTAACTTTTTTCTCTTTGTATTTTCTTTCATGGTGGCTTTAAAACTCAATTTTAGCAATATAAATGTATTTAAATTACTGTAAATTATAAAGAAAAGCTTGATCAGAAACAGTTGAAAAAGGTCTTTAGTAGAGGTTATCATAATAAGGATGCACTGTGTGACAGTGGGAAGAAATAACTCGCCTCAAAAAACTCAAAAACCTTTTTTTATTTGTATATTTTATTCATTTTCTATTACATTTTTCATAACTTGTTTTTCATCTCTCATTTTTGTTGTTTTTCTATTTCTTATTTGCCTTTTGAAGGTTTATTTCAATCTACTTTTTTGTGTAAAATCTTCTCCATTTCGACCTCCCATGTTTTTTTTCTTTTTGGGCATTGTCCCGCCTCCTTTTTGCTGCTCAGAATTCTTCACTGAATTCTCCTCCAGACAGTTTTTCATCTTTGACTTAATGACTTCCGGTTCTTCCATGCCGGGGGTTCAGGAGTCGGGGATCTGCTGTTTCTCAGCCGTCTGATCCTTGTCATGCGTTGATTGACGGGACAAACTTCCCTCTTTGCATGTTTGACATTCACAGCTGCTTCCAAAATTGGCTCTCAAATCTGAGCTCATCCCTCTGGGGGTCTTAGAGTTAAAGTTTGACCTCTGACTGCTGAGGAATTGATTTTTTTTTTGTTTAAATTTGTGCAGAACAGTGAAAAAGTTCTTAATGAATCCTCTGTTTCCAGGTAGCTGGAGCTGTCCTCCTGCAGGAGAACACAGACATCCAGCTTGAGGACATTTTGGCCGCCTCCCTCCCCTCCCCCACCATCTTCCTCCTCGGCCCCCCTCGGGCTGGCATCGCGGCGAATGTGAGCGACCCTGCGAGGGGAACGTGGGAAAGAGGAAGACGATGTACCGAGCGCTGCTGCTTTCCTCCTCCCTCCTCATGGTGATGAGCAGTCCCCAGTTCCACGCTCACCGCGGGTAACACCCCCCCCCTCCTGCTTCCCTGCTCTTCCTGTGTTTATTATGGTCTGTCATTTTTGTCAGTCACAACCTCAGAGCTCGCCAGAGGTGTTTGCTTCTGCAGCCGCCTCTGCAAAGACATTTCAGGTCGTCTCAGGTTGTTAGAAGCGCTCGGCCTCATTAGTAGTCGGGAAAATAAATTAAAGGAGGGGTCAAGTGGCGACACGGAGGTCAAAGATCAAGTGTGACCCATTAAGGAGCTTAATAGGCCTTCAGAAAAACTTGTATAAGCGTTTCGTGCTTTAAGTATTTCTGTTTTGCAGGAGGAGGGTGTGCCAGCAGGACGTCCGTCACAATGTCGTCATGGCAACTGAGTCCTACGTCCAGCCAGTTCACAAGCCCTACATCACCATGTGTCAGGGCCATCGCCTCTGCAGCACCTACAAGTAAGACGCTTACCTTCATGTTTGTTTAGACAGGAAGTAAATGATCATGACATGCTCATGAGTACTGAGGAAACCCCCCATCTTCACAGGACCACGTACTCGCTGGCTTACCGGCAGGTCAGCAGAACCGTGTCCACTTCACATTCTATCCCAGAGTGCTGCCCGGGCTGGAGACGGCTTTACTCGTACAACTGTAACCACGGTAACCACGACAGGTCCAAAAAATAAAAGAAAAAAGTCGAAAACTATACATCTTTCTATAGTTTTTGGACATTTAAAGACCCACCTTGATAAGATTGTGTTTTTATCATGTTCTTGTGACATTTTTCTGATAATAGAGGGAACATATAGAGAAAATGAAGCTTAAAATGTCACTTCTGAGTATTTCTTTATTCAAATTAAAATATATTCATATTTAAAAGAGCTTTTTAGCAATGGGTAAGGGACGAGGGGGCGGGGTTGCTCCACACCAACAGTCCCACCCACAGCTACCTCTCTGCAGAAACTATGTCTGAGAAAATCCCAGGTTTATTGATTTTGGCTAAAAACACCATCAGTTAAAAGACCAAAAGGTCAAAAGTTGATTCGAGTTTGACTACTAAAGTAAAATATAAGATTTTTTGAGCCATCGGCACTTATTTTGAACTTGTATAATTTTGACAAAATATATTTTAATGGAGAGTAAAATATTGAAAGTTATTTAAAGCTTAAGTCGGTTTATTCTGGAATAATATTCCTGCCTGTTTTTATTCATAGTAATGTTAAAAAGCTACATTTTTAAAGTTTTAAAAATTTTGTTTTAGTGTGTTCAATAAATGTTTATCCTGTTCGGCCCGTGACATAAAGTGTGTTTTGGATTTTGGCCTCCCGTGTGATTGAATTTGACTCCTCTGTTCTTAGGTTTAAACTTCTGGCACCATTCATCTTTAATAAATATAATGTTTTTGTTGGAGATCCTCAAAGCTTTGTATTGGGGCATTTGTGTTCAACTCAAATATTAAAAAAAAAAGTCAACAAAAAGGGGAAATTGGCAGAATTTGGACTTCTGTTTGACTTCAAAAGTGACTTTACTCCATGTTTGTAAAGTTTGAATAAAAATTCTTGGGGAAAAGGGGTTGGGGACCCTCTCTAGATGCGGGCCCTAAAATCGAGGCTGTGAGGCCCAAACCAAGTCTGAAATGGAAGCAGGAAGCAGCACGTTTGCACCATAAAGTGATAACTTATTGTTATTATTCACTCTTTTTTATGTATTAAATTGTATATTTGGTTCAGTAGAAATGTCTTTCGAGTACAAAAGGTCAAATTCCTGAATATAGATGAAAATATAGATTTTTTGGGGGGCGTTACAGTTGAAGTTTTGCGAAATTGAAAGATTTATTTACAGTAAATGCTTGAAATTCTGAGAATAAGACAAGTTTTGAGCAAAAACTTTGCTTGGAGACCTCTTGAAATGCCTGTCAAATTACTGCAGAAATGATGGATGAGAGCATTCCTCTCCGTCTGATCCAATCTTCCTCCTCCCTCAAGTGGTTTATTGATTTATTGACAAGAAAAAGTCTCCAGGATTTCCACTGATAAGACATGAAGTGAAAGCTGCAAACATTTGTTCTTCGTCTGATTGGTTTTTATTTTTTTCGGATCTGATCTCCCAGCCGTGTGCAGACAGCCCTGCATCAACGGAGGCACCTGCCTGAGACCCAACCGCTGCGCCTGTCCCCCCGGCTGGACGGGGGACCAGTGCCAAACAGGTAGGAGCCCTCAGAGCGCCACGCCAAAGCAGAGAGCGCTGGATGACACGCTCACACCTCCGTTTTCGCCTGTCAGACGTGGACGAGTGCAGCGGGGAGCATCCGTGCGTCCAGCAGTGCGTCAACACGGCCGGCAGCTACCGATGCGCGTGTGGAGACGGCTTCAGGCTCGCCGCAGACGGGCGTTTGTGTCAAACCCTTCCTACGGCGCCCGCTGCTGTTCCCACCCAGAACGAGGAGGCGAGAGCGGGTGATCAGAGTGATGCAGGTAAATGGTTTTGAACTTTCTGTGACTTCATCCCACAGCCGCTCGGAAGACATGGCCAGCTTCGCGGTCCATTATTACTTTTGGTACGCGCTATGCCACTCTCAACTCGTACCGTGAGTAATAATGCACTGCGACTGGTGCCGACGCCGGACCAACACCGGGATTCTACCTTCAACGGAGCTCCTATGTTGCAATCCTTTAAAAAATGTTGTCTTGTTTCCTCTCAAGCAGAGTTTTTACTTTCTCATGTATCTTAGTAACAAAACAATCAAACACACTCGAACCTTTGACATTCTTTTCAAGCTTTATTCAGTTTTATTGCTCCTGCGGGAAATTATGCAACGTGAAATCTGACAGGAAAGTTACCTTTTGGGGGATTTTTTGTGTCTTTAAATAAAAAAAAAAGTGAGGGGAAGGACTGTCTCCTCCACTTTCAGAGATATATACTCCTTCATGGAAGTGAGAGTGTGCCAGGTCCAAACTCTTCTGTTTTTATCAGTTTCTGTGATGATTTCCACTGAAATTCCACCTCTTTAATTTGATGGAGTGCTAAGTCATCAGGAGAAGTCATGCATAAAGTTTGGGAGATCTTTGTGATTTTGTTGTGTTTGTTGCTCGACTGAAGCGTTGTTGCAACAGGTCCTGTAGTGGGACGGGTTTTTGGTTATGTGATCGGGAGGGATGCTGATGCAGATCAGAAATGTAAACACGGGTTCAGATGTTAAGAACTCTCGCTCTGCCAAGAGTTGCTGCTTTCCAGTCTTTTTTTTTCTTCGTCTCCCACTCTGTTCTTGGCTGGAGTTTGTGTTCTCATTCCAGCTTCGTCAACCTCGTCTGCTGGGGGTCACCGCCACCTCCCCCCCGCCGCCCTCCTCCCTGTTTTTCACCCTGTTACTCTCCTCTCACTGTTACACCACATCTGGGAGAAATCCATCTGTCTGCAGAAGTGCGACCGCAGGCTTTACCCGGACACTTCCTCCTCACAACTGGAGGGATGAATGTTTTCTCGTCTATTTCTGGTGCCCTCTCGTTCCCCCCTCCGTGACCTATATTCCTTCAGTCCTGACACTTCAGAGATGTTACTGGAGAGAGCTTCATGATTTAGTGCATCTTCTGTAGAGTCATAAGCTGCATGCTGATGTGGGTCCCTCTGCGTCTCCCGCAGGTGGACGGGTCGGCCTGGTCGAGAACGTGACGGAGGAGGTGAAGAGTTTAAGGAGCAGAGTGGAGCTGCTGGAAAAGGTACTCAGAAATGTGGTTGTCACTTGAACTCCAATCCCTCTAAGTAAAATTCAATAAAAACATCAAGTTGCTGTTTATGTTTGAGTGTAAAAGGAGTACCCCAGGGCTCTATCCTGGCCCCACTAGTCTTTCCTTTGTGTGCTAACAGTATACGTGTCTATAAAACCTTCTAGCAGCACTTTTGATTAACTCTTTTGCATTTTTCAAACTGTCTGATCAACTATTTCAAAAAACAAAACAAACAGCTTTGGTTTTCTTTTTTAATTTGTTGATAAAAATATTAATTTTGTCTGGACAAAAATTAAAATTTACCTCTGACATTTTTTATTTTCTGCTTGGAAAAACATGGTTACTAGCGTTATTGTGCTGGTACCTGACTATGAGGACTTCATGTGACTCGGCTGGTTCCATATTCTGTGTTGAACACAAAATTTAAGCTTCACAAAACACTACAGAACTTATCAAGTTCATCTAATCAACAACTGATTGTGAAAAATGTGCTGTTTTGGCTCAAAGTACCTGAAGCTTATCTTCTTTTAAGCAGTAAGACGCAATAAAAACATTAGGTTGCTGTTTAGGTTTGAGTGTATTTCAACAAAAAGGAGTATCCCAGGGATCTATCCTGGCCCCACTGCTCTTTCCTTTGTGAAGTAAAGATGTCTATAAAACCTTCTACAGACAAACCAAACAGAAAATGCTTAAGTTGCCTCCTATGTTGCCCTAAAGACCATAAGTGGGATTTGTTTGAATAAACACATTTGTTTGGATTTGATTGTTTGATAAAAATATCAGCTTTTGGTTGGAAAAAAATAAAATTCACCTCTCACATTTTTATTTTCTGCTTTTCTTTGAAACACTAAAACTCAATAAAAACATCATGTTGGTGTTTCAGTGTATTTCAACAAAAAGGAGTACCTCAGGGCTCCATCCTGGCTCCACTGCTCTTTCCTTAGTACAGTATCAGTATATGCTTTGTTTTATGGTTAAAATCTAAAACAATACTTTTCTTTACAATGGTATAGTTAAATAAAATAATGAACCTTATTGAAGAGATATAATGTATAATATGTCTTTCTTCACATCGTCTTGCATTCCTGTCTCTTGCAGCAGTTGCAGTTGGTGTTGGAGCCCTTCAGCAGCTTCTTCCCATTTTCGCTGGACGAGGGCCTGACAGAGAAAACCACTTTGCTCTCCCATTCTTTTCGGCAGCTGGACCGCATCGACTCGCTCAGCGAGCAGGTCGGCTTTCTGGAGGAGCGTCTCGGCACATGTGAGCGACCACAAGTCCCAGCTTTGCTTATTCAGCCATGTAACTGAGCATCTTTCCATTAAAAAGATCAGAATTGACCAATTATCTTTGATTTTATTATCTAATCATCTAAAATTATTTTCTCTTAAAATAAAGATCCTTTGGGCAATGAAATGCTTTCAACTGTATTGTCCAAACAGACTAAGAAATAAATCTGCTTTTAGTATCTAATCTAATTACAACAAAATGACAATAAAATCCTTTTAGGCTTAATGTGAACAAGATCTAAAAACAAACTGAATTTACCTTCATTTATCCTAAAATGCTGATGTTTACAGATTTGAATACATTTTTAGTAAATACTATTAGTTTAAAGACAAAGGTAGTCTCTTTCATAATGAATTCCACTGTTTTTACTTAATCTATGGAAGGTTAAACATAATAAAATAAAAAAAAACATTAAAAAAAACATATAAATCTGATTTTTTGTAATGGAAATAAACACAATATAAAATTTAATGTCAACAAGTATTAGTTGCAAAAAGACCAGTAAAAATGTTTTTAAAAGTTTTAGTTTTTTAAATTTGAATTTGGCTAGTCAAATTCAGTGGGTGGAGCCAGTTGAAGAACATAAACTCGTATTTTTTTTATGTGTTTAAACATTTTTGTATTTAATTTAAGTTACAATTTTAAAAATTAAAATTTTCTCTAGTTATTTCTTCATTTTGTTCCTTGAAGCCTTCCATATATACCGTAGATCTTTAGTTTCTGTGGTATTCTTTATCACTTTTGAGGAACAGATGCAGACATTTGGAAGTAAAGGTTAATAACTGGGCTTTTGAAAATGATTTTAGTTAAGTTTCCAAAAGAATAATGATTAAACCCTTTTTCATGAGAGCTTTCAAAGTAAGAAATATGAAAAATATTCATATAAATATGAAGAGATATGTCATAACTCTCCGATTACAGCGCATTTTATAAACATGTATCCTTATCAATACCTTGTTTTTGTACATCCTTTAAATACCTATTCTTATCATCTTTTAAACTATTGTAAAAGCATTCTCAATAGTCTTTGCTAAATCTTACATTTGCTGCATTATTTAGTAACTGTTTCCATCTTCCTTCCTTGCAGGCTCCTGCCAGGAGAATTAGCTCGGCCTTCGCCCTTTCAGCGACTCAGAATGTGTGCTTTCAAGACGGCTGCAGGACAGTGATGGCCGACGTCCGACCGTGGCGTCAGTCTTGCGTGATTCTCATCGTCCGCCCTTTCCCCAGATCGAGTGAAGTTCCTGGTTCTGCAGCAGGCCTGGTTTCACCATGATGTCATTGTCGCAACGGTTCAGTCAAACCCTCAGGGGTTCAAAAGTCAAAAGGAGCCACTTAGTGTCCGTGTTTGCTTTACATCAGTGCAGCTGTGTCCTCCGTCAGAGGGCTGAAACGAACATCTGTATTTATGTATTTAAATTATGATTACTTTTAATCATCTCCCTGAGCTCCAAAATACATTTTTACTTAGTTTTGTAACTTTTGTAATAAAAACCTTGACCAAAACAACATGTGTTTATAGATTTTTTGCAGCACTTTCCCACAGGGTGTATTGTAATCACTGGATGTAGCATAAAGTCTCCCTGAGATCCCACAAAAGCAGCATCTGGAAGTGGCCTACAGCGGAGGCTGAAGCAGCTGATCGGCTGTTGTGGGCGGAGCCTTGCCTGCTCGCCCTGGACTGATCACGGGCTCCGTGTGGATCAGGAGTGGGATTAAAGGTTGATCAGTTTACAGACATGATGCAACAGAGCAGCAACCGTGACCTCTAACCCAAATGACAAAATATGACATGAGAGGGAGACACACTGGCGTTCCAAGAAGGCAAAAAGTGATGTGAACTTTTCTGTGTGGGTTTCCTCCCAAAGTCCAAAAACACACTTCATAGGTTGGTGTCTCTAAATTACCCCTTGGTGAGAAAGTGTGTGAGCCTGCAACAGAATCTATTCAGGGTCAACCTTACTAGGATAGGCTCCAGCAACCCATATGACCCCAAAAGGGATTCAGCAGGTTCTGAAGATGGATGGAAGGCATAGGGGTGAATTAGCAAATTTCAATAATGTTTACGCTGAAATTTCTGATATTTCTATTTGATTAAAGAAAAAAATGTTTTGCAGATGGAATGATTTTTTTTTAGCAGCATGCTCTATATACCGTATATGGAAAAAGATATAATATTGTTTGTGAAATTAAAAAGTAAAAAAAACATTTCAAAACCTTAGATAATTCCAAAAAAGAAAAATATATTACAATAATATAATTAATATACAAATATCTTATTAAATAGAATTACAAACAAAAACTACAAAACCAGGAACTACATTTTTTTTTTTCATTCTGTAGCTTTTTCTTTTCTGGACAAGTTACTGGGGAACGCCACTTTTGCAAGATTTATTTCAGAATAAATCAACTTAAACCTTAAATAACTTTCAATCCTTAAAAATATATTTTGTCAAAATTATACAAGTTAGAAAAAAGCGCAAGTTAATATTAGCCCATTAATAATAAAGTAAAATGATCTGGAGGGACGCATAGAATTACCTGGAGGGCCGGATCCGGCCCCTGGGCCTTTGACTCTCCTTCTCGGTGAGGAAAAAAACTCCTAAAAAAAAAATTTTGGGAGAAAATAAATCTCAGAGATGTCCACATGAAGGAAGGATCCTCTCCCAGGACAGACAGGCGATGTACCAGGATTGGTAAATAAGAATTAGTTTATCAAACTCTACAACTGCATATTCATCCAGGTGTGGTTGCTTCAGTAAAAGGAGTCAGACAGTAAAAAGAGACTTTTTTTATTTCTTGTAATGCAAGGCATTCACATTTACCCAGAACAGGTGAAATCAAGACCACTATATTATCAATATTAACCAGATACTATAATGGGCATTTAGACCAGGTGTGTATTTTTACACACAGTAAAGGAACTCACTCACACGCGCGCACACACACACTCACACAACAGCACTCTGCAGGATGTCAGCATCCAAATCACACTTTGGTGAAAAATCCTCATTTCATTTTGCACACCTGAACTTGCCACAAAAAAGTGCTTCAATAAAGTTAAGAATACTTTGATTTTTTTTCCCATCTGCCTGAAGGTCAACAGGCAGGGGTGGGGTAGTGGTGGTGGTGGTGGTGGGGTTTCATAGAGCCTGCTGGTTACACAAATCACACATTTAAAGTGTACAACCACCATGAAATGAACAAGAAACGAATGAAAACACTGAGCACGTGTGACACCTGCTGCTTTTTTTTGGAGGGGGCAGAAACCGATTTGGTCGAGTGCTTTTGGACATTCAGAAAGCTTGCAGCGGGGGTCAAATCTGGAAACAGAAGCTTGAAGTCTAGAATGAAAAAGGGGGGTGATTCATCTGGATTTACTAAAACCAGTGGAGTCACAGCGGAGGATCCAACAACATAAATCCAGCCTTCTGAGAAGGGACGGGCACCTCCAGGTCTCCAGGACCCGCACGGTTTCCAGATATCCTAGTTATTGACGGATAACTGGTTCATGTCTTTCCAGCCAAGTAGAACATGCATGAATGCGGCCCTGGAAGCCTGGAGTTGCCCCATCCCTGGTCTAGAGCTACGTACACACCAGGCATGTGATGAACGTTCAACGGTGTCAACACTGGTCTGTCGCCCCCCATACTAGCATACGTACCAACAGTTGTGAATGATAAGAGACACCATACATACGTGTCTCCCAAAACTGAGTCCTTGATAGGTCAAAGTTCAACTGGTGTTCAATGTACAAGGGCTGGATATTGATAATTTCCAGAATCGATTTGATTCAGATTTTTTTAGATTCACGGATTTTAATTTTGAGTTTACACATTTAGGCACATATGTTTAGCAATAAATTAATAATCTATATATGTGTTTTGAAGATATTCAGAATAATCTAATACAGTTCACATACTGTAAAATATATTAGTAAAATTATAATTACATTGTTAATACCAACGGAGAAGCTCCAACGATTGTTCTGCCTCTCCTGGAGGGCGTTTCAGTTTGGCCACTAGGTGACGATCATTTTATGATATTAAATGCAATTTTTTAAATGCAAATGAACCATTAAATAAATATTTCATGTCTTTACATAGAGAATAAATACATCTAAATACGTTTTTATCATCAAATTATCCATTTTCCGCACCATTCATTCCAAGTTAGCTTATCATAGGTAGCATGTGTCGACTTTAAATCCTAATTTAGCCAATTACAATCAAGAATTACAACATATAGTCTTTGGAAAATGCTGGGGGGGTGCATATCACTGATTTTATAAAAGCAAATTTGGACTTTGGACATGCCTGACGTAAACTTTTCACTGAAAGTGGTCGCTTGAATAACGTTTCCGAGCCCAGTGTGAACGTAGCTAAAGATTAGCATCTCCACCTCAAATAAAGACGTTTTAGATCAAGTGGCAGCTTAAATGCTGTCAACATCTTAACTTTTAATCAAGGAAATGTAAACCACTAACAAAAAAAATATATATAAATATGTCCTGAACGCCGTGTTACATTCTCAGGTGGTGCTTTGAGGGCAAAACAGGTGAAAGTGTTAAAGGCAGTGAGCAAAAATTAAGACCAAAATGTAAGACAAAAAAATTAAAAATAAAAAACTCCATCTAGTTAAGAAGGTAATGAACAAAAATCAAGCCGAACAATCACGGAATAATTCAAAGTGCAGCAGTAGCGGCAAACCCGACAAATTTAAGGCCAAAATTTCTGAAACAACCTGCACAAAACGCACAAAAAAAATATCACTTCTTTCCTCTAAAAATCTGGAATAACTCCTTAATTAGTCAGTCAAAGAGATTCTCGGGATCAAACTCTTCTTAGGAGTCGGATTAGTCAGTCATGAGCAAAAATCTTTCAGTTAATTTCAACACACAAAAAAAAAACCCTACAGCAGATCTGCCTTTAATCATTGGTACAAATGTGATTAAAGAAGCCGTTGGTTCACAGAAAGGGTTCTTCATGGCACAGCAGGTAGCTCGCACTTTGGAACATTAATGCTGAAACGCTTCAGGACGTGAAGTCAGCCGTTTTTTTTGACACATCTTCATCACTGAGGTCTTTCCAATGGAACAAAAGCTTTTCAAAAGCAACAGAAAAAAACTCAATATTTTATGAAAACAAAGAACACAAAAATAAAAAAAACGTTTCTGCAAACTGTGTGTTTGTGTTTTTTTGGAAGTAAACAAAGAGAGACAGAGCGGCACAAACTGATGGGTTGATTCAGCACTTCCTCGTCCCCGGACGCCGTGGAGCTGCTGGTGGTTGTGCTGAACCGCCAAACAAAAGCCGACCACCGTTCACCTTTAATTTTTGGTTTTAGAACCAAAACGAAGAGAAAACCAAAAAAAAGAAGTTGGGGGGAAATGAAGGAGGAAGATGCTGTGCTTCTACACAACCGAAGATGAGTAAATCCAAGGCAGCATGAGAGCAGCGCATAAATAACCAACCGGTGACGTTTATGAAGAGAATCTGTTCAACACGCGGCAGATGGAGACAGAAAGGAAGACGAAAGCCAAGGAAAACGCTGGAAACTAAAAAGGGCCATAAACGGCGCCGGGCTTTCCAAAGCCGAGGCTCAGAAGCGGGGATGAGGGTGCCACCCCGAGAGGCATGCATGAACAACACACACCCACACCGTTGGACTGGCGGTCCGTCACTCCGCCCGCGGCGTGCAGAGCGCCGCGGAGGGTCAGGACCGGCTGTGCTGTAGAGTTCAGGCCGACTGCACCAGGCGTCAACTTGACAAGAAGATGGATCGCGCCGTTTTCTTGGCTTGGAGGACGTGACAACCTGGGGGGTAGGAAGCGGGGAGGGGGCGGGACTAATCCTCAGTGCCTCGTGGGCCCGTTGCTCTGGGCGATGGAGTCAGAGATTTCCATGAAAGCGGAGCGCATCACCTGGTAGGATTTGTCGGCCAGAGAAGTCACGTCGTCCGACGTCATCCCCTTCGTCTCGATCTTTGGGAGGATCTTCAACCTGATGGTCCCTGCAGAGGCACAGAGCGTCACACGTCTGACCACAAAGAAAAAGGACGGAAAACCGGGAAAATAAAGGCAGGTACCTGAAATGAACTGCTTTTCTTTCCGACGGTAGAAGTTATTGTAGGAGGAGAAAACGACGGGTATGATAGGAACCTGAAAGAGAGAAAAAGCAACCGGAAACTCATCAGAAATCTGCAAAAATACATCGAGAATTAACATGAACACACAAAAAGGAGACTAAAGAGACTCTGTTATTCACAAAAATAAAATAAAATCTGAAAAAAGTACTTTCTGCAGGAAAACAGTGAATCAAATGCATTTTTCCAACACTAAATCAAATTTAGAACCAGCTAACTCACGGTAATCGTGTGAAAGCCAGTTATTCACTTCAACATTATTGGTGTTTTAGGGTCAAGTACGGTGGCCCTGAAGGTTCATTTACATAAACAAATCCATCAACGCAAAACATTATAAATTAAAAAATAAATAAATAAAAACATTATTTTAATAGTCGACTAATCACAGATTATCTTTTTATTAGTCGACTAATCGGATCAAAACACATCTTAACCATCATTAGCTTTAAACTTGAAGTGTTTAAGCTATAAGCCAACTAAAAATAAAGACAAGACAATAGTTTTAGCTGTAGATTGAGATAATTATATATATATATATTAAAAAAATTGACTATTTTTAAAATAGTCGTGACTAATCGACTAATCGTCATAGTGGACTTTAAGGGCGATACTTTCAAAATACACAAGGGTTTCAAGTAAAAGTTATTCAATTAAAATGTTTGATTGCATCACAGGACTGAGCTCTGAAAATAAAACTAGCACCAGGACGAAGGCAGGCAGCCGTTCTCAGGTAGGAGACAGCTCATGCAGGTTTAACGCTCCCCACTGGGGGTTGTTATGACGACGGGCTCACGGTAACGCTTCCTCGCTTCCACAGAACACACAGAATCCAGGATGATGAAGCAAAAAAAAAAACAAAAAAACGAGGGCCTCATTTATGATGTTCCCAAATGTAAAACTGTTTCCAGAAAAAGGGGCACTCAAATTAAACCAATTGAAGGCATTAAGGGGCCCAAGAAATGTTTAAACACTGCACTAAACCAACATCTCATTCCTTTACACACACACAGGCTCAGCATGTCAAGCCGTTTCTGCCGTCTCCACTGCTGCTAATGGAGGTCGACTCGATCTCCAAGCCCCCAAGTGGCCCTTCATCGGGACAGACAGAGCCAAATGAGTACCCCCCTACCCCCCACTACCCCCGGGGACTGTCCTGCTCCCACTCAATCTGGCTGACTGAGTCCTCCTGAAGAGGCTGCAGCACTCAGAGGCAGCAAACGCAGCCTCCGAAAGGGTCTCCAGCATAAAGCCAAGCCAACAGGGAGAAATTAAACCAGATTGTGTTCATCAGCCGCCGAAATGAGTCCGTCTGCTTCCACCGGAGCAAAACCCCACTCAGGAGGATTCGATAAATAAATGTCAGCAACAGAAAAAAGCTGCGGAGAAGTTGGGAGCCTCTCAGATCTTTATCTCAGTCTGCAAACTCCTCAGCATGATTTCCTGTAGAGAACAGACTTGATGTTTCATTGTTCTTTAATTCACTCCACCTGTCTGACCCCGACAGTGTGCTGTGAACTCCCCCCAGCAGAGACCTCCCACCTTCACGCACGCTGAGATAACACTCAGAAAGGCACGCCGCTGAGCCGCGACGCGCTTCGTAGAGACTGTAATCCTCCGAGAGATGGAGTTGGGAAGTTTATTCTACAGAAAAGCAAACATTAAAGCGAAGGTTTCTAGCATTTATGAGGGCCGAGCACCTTGCTCAGGCCTGCATTTTGGAGGTGAATTTGGTGGCGTAGAGCTGCTATAGCTCCCCCATGTGTCTGGAAGCAGACTTTCTCGTCTCTCGATCGTCTGCCAAAAGTTTGCAGAAGTTTCCTGGACGTCAGCCAGAGACGTGTCAGTCAGGGTCAACAGAACAAAGAGGATGAATCTGTGCATTAAAGCACAGGATAGGATGATTTAATGCATTACAACAGGATGTGGAAAAGGACAGTTTGCCCTCTCCTCTGCTGAACAGACACGAGCTTTAAAAAAAAAAAAGAAGGGGGAATTTAAGGTTGAGCAATTTAAAATAAAGCACTCACTTGCGCCTGCACTGCCAGGTGGAAAGCACCTTTTTTGAAGGGCAGCAGGTCACCTTGCTGGTTGCGCGTCCCCTCTGGGAACACCCACAGTCGGATCTGTGCAGGTGAAAAAGAGAAAAGTCATGGAGCAACACCGTCCCCCAGAAACGCCGTCAACTGGAGCTCATCTACCTGGTCCTCCAGCATGGTTTTGGCAGCGTCGCACATGACGCTTTTGGCGTCGCTCGTCTTCTTGCGATTGATGAAGACGATGCCGCCCAGCCAGCAGATGAGACCCACCGTGCCGGCGTAGATGAGCTCTTTCTTGGCGATCGTGGTGCAGCGGTCGGGTAAGATTTCCATCATGCCTGAGGAGGAAAAACAGTCAAATATTGAATTCTGAGGGCAGAGGTCCCCAAACCGCACCGGTAACAAACATTAGTTACATTTTGTTTCATTTCTGATTCGAAAGAAAGGATTCGGTCCACCACATCCGTCTATGACTTCTTCTTGATGAATGTCAAGATGTTTACTCTTAAAGTCCCACTTTAACTATTTTAAAAGCATTTCTAGTATATTTTTTAATTATTATGATGTTGTTTTTAGCCAAAATCTTAAAACCTGTGTTAATTAGTTAATTAATTGACAGCTTTGTAAAAGGATACAAGTATCCCTAAATTAAGTATTGCAATATTTCACTGAATTGATATTTTCTTACGATTTAGGACATAGCGGCAGTACTGTAGTTCACTAGAAATTTGCCTCCCAGTTGTGGGAGGGGTTATAGGTGCAGAGTAACCCTGACCTCATTTCCCATCATCCCTTTGTTTACACTCCCTCCTCCTACTGTGAACTCCTGCCACTTTGCAGAAACTATGTCCTAGAAAACGACATAATTGTTTCAAATTTTAGCCTAAAACTGGCTCAACATAACTAAAAGACTAGTGGGAACGCTTTGAAAATAGATTAAAAATAAAATGATCAGAGTGCGACTTAGAACTAAGAAAGTTTAATTATTTCACCAGGAAACCACCAGGTGGATTCTAACACAAGTAAACTAGTCGACATTCATTCCAATGTAAAACAGCCTTACAAACAGAAATAAGTCTATTCACCGTCTTCAAATTGCTCTTTTCCCTAGATAAATATCCAAGACAACAGTACAAGGGATTATTTTTATATTTGTCATTTTTAAAAAATATATGTTTAAGGTCAAACTTCAGGTAAACCTGGGCGAGGCCTTTTGATCCACCTTTGAATCCTCAGCTTGACAAAGGCCATTCTGGGTGTGTTCTGTCAAGTTTGTATGAATTTGGTGAAGTCATCCATTCATCAAAAACAACAAAAACAGCCCTTTAGAGGCATGTGGGTCGTCCGATCTTTATGTTCCTGTCAGAGTCAACCTATTCCAGCAGGCAGTGCTAAGTTATGCTCCAGCACGGAGCACAGCGTTCAAACTCGACAAATGAACCAGACCTGCAGAGTCAAAAGTCCTCATGTTTGATAGGAACTGACAAGTCAAGCAGCCAGAGGCAAAGATCTTAGAGTACAAGAGAAACAGATTGTCTTAAAGATTAAAATCTCATTTAAAACAGTGAAAAAAGCAGCACAAACCAGACAAGTAGAAGTCAAGAGAGTACCTGGTGCCATTTCATGAGAAAACTCCAATGATCTTTTGCTGTAATGGTTCCTTGTGGCCTTTTAAATTAAGATTTTCATTTTAGGCCAAAAAGAAAAAAAACCTGATATTTTCTAGGCAATAGTTTTTGGGCGACAAAAGCTCAGTAGAAATTTACTTTCGAGATGTGGGCTGTTGGGGTAGAGCAACCCCACCCCCTCTTCCCCTTCTTGTTGCTCAGGGCAGGGAGCCCAGTCCATTTTCTATCACAAATACGCTCATTTTCAAACAGATTTTTTTTACATCTTCGCCTGATTCACA
>NC_050523.1:5772869-5776758 GCF_002922805.2 Oryzias melastigma
AACGCAGTTTGTTTAGAGTGAGTTTGCAAAAAGTTTGAAAAATCTTTATTAAACCTAAAAATAACACCAGTAATTTTGTAATTTTTAGCATGGATCAAACACTGAAGACCGCATGCATCAAAATTGATGCAATAAGGCATCTCCAGTCCAGACAAAAAAAAATGATCTTTTTAACCAAAACTACTTGGCTAACAGAAAATAAGACAGAAAAACGAGAAGTGGTCTGCAGAAAAGTAGCTTTGCACAAAAAAAGAAAAAAAAAATCTTTAGCTTTCCAAAAAGGAACTTTCTGGTTTGTGGGAATTGAGTAAATGAGCTTCCATCACAGCCCCACATGCAGCACACGAATGTCTGCATCAATGAACAGATGTTGCACAAAAGAAACAGGAAATTCTTTGGCCACTGAAGGACAATTGTAGGGTCAACTCTCAACAACAAATCCACGCCTGGGAACGGAGCGGCACATTTCCCACTTTGACACTGACAACACTTTTAAAACACGACGGCGTACTTAAGAAAACAAGTAAGAAACAGCCTTTGTGTGAAGCGGATCAACAACTGCTGAACAGAGCAGATGTAAAACTGCAGCTTTACGAAAACAAAAAAAGGAATTCTGTAACTTAATGCACATCTTGGCAGCAAGAAAGACCACAGACTTTAGACTGCATCATCTCTATGGAATTAAGAGGAGCAGTTGCCAGTTAATAAACATGGCCTCCAAACTTTAGGAGTACAGCTTGAGCTTTCCCTGTTCCACGTCATCCCTCTATAGTTGCATATAAACATGAATTCCATCAGATAAACCGGGATATATCGGACTTTATTGATGGGAGTTGCCTTCATCTTTCCTCCATGCTTGTTGGGGAGATGCCAAGCAGACAACATCAAAGAGGAGCTGAAAATCAGTTCAATAAATGATAAGAAACAGCAGAGCAGGTGTGAAACAGGACTCCACATTAACAGGGTTTGAACTCCATCTGGAAGAGAATCATCGCAGCCGCTCCAGGAGGAGCAGGTTATTAACGGCTGGATGTGGCAGTAACCGTGGTAACTCAAACCCAGAACGGCTTCATGCTAAGTTTCCTCAGCTCTAATTAGATGCCTGCCCCCCCCCCCACTGTCACCACATTGGCCTTGAGCCTTCCCCCATCACTCACAAGCATGCACACTAACCCAGATCAAGAAAAGAAAACACACACCTCCACTAAATCTGACATTTCTTCTTAAATTTGCAGCCATGAGGAATCCATAAATAAATACATGTGCATTCTAAAATACAAGTTTAGAATGCATGTTTACATGGACACAAGTAATCGGAGTAAAAATGTGTCATGTAAACACACTATTCGGAATACTTTGACCCGATTAGACTCATCCAGATCAACATTTCCTTTCGATCGAGATGGGTAGATTATGCTGATAGTTGATTCGATTGTGGTGCATGCAAACAATTTATTCTGATTGTGGGTTATTGTGGCTTTTAGGTCATGCAAAGATGGTGTGAGGCTTCGGAGAAGGAGCTTTAATACAAGTGTCACTAAAGTCCGAACAGGACCGGATGACTGCTCAGCACGAGCGAGCTGCCGGACTCCGGAGAACCGTCTCTCCGAGAGGAGGAACAGCTACGGAAATGCTGCTCTGCACTCTAAGCAGTCCTGTGAAACCATGGAAAAAAAAAATCATAAATTTATGTTACCAATCGTGTCCAGAAAAAATCTTTTACATGGATCTTCAAAAATATTTAAAAGACCCACTCCAATGAAAATCATGTTGATGCATTTTTCTCATGTTGAAGGAAATGTATAAAATAATTTAAGATTAAAACTGCATTTTTGAGTAACTCTTCATTAAAATTGTGATAATTAGGAGCAGATAAAAACTGAATTTTTGATAAAAGCTTAAATTTGTGACGATAGGTGGGTAAAATCGTCCCTACTCCGTTCCATTTTTAATTGCAAACAAATAGATCCATGTGCGTCTTCATTTTCCTCGTCTGAGCTGGAATCCGACTCAAAACTGTATGGCTGCATAGCTTCGATATTGCTCACCGTTTTATTATTTATTTGCTTTTTTGCTATGCTAATGCTAGCTTAGGGCAACCTTTTTTCAACCAGTGTGCCGTGGCAAAAAAAAAAAAAAAAAGAAAAAAAAGTGCGCAGTAAGAGATGGTCAGGGTACCGTAGAAAATTATCTGTTTTTACTAATCTAAAAACATTTTCCATCACCAGTATATAAGCTCTGTGTTCATCTAAACGAGTCCTGATTTAACACTGAATAGTTTGGAATATGCATGATCATAAAAAAATGTTTTTCTTTGTGTGTATTCGATTCTATAATTGAGTCTTTGATAAGATTAAGATAAGATTAGCTAATTTAGCTGCTAGCTCTGCTTTTAGAAAAGTCCCGCCCCTTCATCTGTTTCTGCCAATCATTCTTGGAGTCCTAATCACACATCATCCATCTGACCATTTAGAAGTGGTTAACGTCCTCACTTCCTTGTTCTGATTTGGCTCATAAAGTTTCTCAGTTGTAAGGTTACATAAAATTTCATTTAAATAAACTGGAGGCAAAAACAACTACTGCGGGAAATTGTTAACTGGATTTAGTTAAAAATTATCATTGAAAACTGTCACAACTTTTATTACAACATTTAGGAAAACAGACACGACTTTCAGCTTTTTTTCTTTCTCAATTATTCCCAAAAAATGAACATAAAATAGTGGAGGGACTGTAAATCAAGACTGCTTGTAGAGTTTCTCCTTTAGTACATTTTAGAATGCTGGAGTGCCGCGGGATTTATTTTTAGGAAAAAGTGTACCGTTGCTCGAAAAAAGGTTGAAAAACACTATCTTATGGGGTGTGAGGGGCTGTAAGCTAGTGGGAGAAAGTGTTAACAAAAGGCTGATGGGAAATAAGCAGAGGCTAACTTCCAACAAAATTTCTGATCAAAAATATGCCTTAAAAACAACACAGTTTTGTTTAATTTTGGCTAAAAACGACAATCATAAATTAAAGACCGCCAGGAGCAGTTTTACAAAAGAAAAAAAATATTTATTTGGATTGGAACTTTAAAGAGAGTGTGCTATTTAGGTGGATATTTCTAGTGTTAAAAGGTTAAAGTCACCTGACAGAAAGCACTTCCTGGAGAACTTAAAAAGCAAGATGGATTTGGATTTTTTCTCCTCACTGAGATGATGCTGATCGGACCGAC
This sequence comes from Oryzias melastigma, assembly GCF_002922805.2. Classification (NCBI taxonomy): domain Eukaryota; kingdom Metazoa; phylum Chordata; class Actinopteri; order Beloniformes; family Adrianichthyidae; genus Oryzias; species Oryzias melastigma. The sequence goes on from NC_050523.1 coordinate 5,776,081, forward strand.
ATCTGAAAAGTATCCAATCCAGGACAATATTTTAAAGTAGCCTGGTGAGGAAAAAAAAATGTGGCTTTATGGGGGTCAAAAAAAAATATGGGTCACATAAGAAGGTCCAGTTTGCAACAATTTGATCTCCAGTCTAACATACGGCCCTAATCTTAAAACACACTCAGTTTAACAGTCGCTTGTCTGTCGTCTGCACACTGAGGTGACGTTTGGTCATGTAGTGGAGTCTGTGCACTCTGTGGTCAGTCAAGTTCTGCAGCAGAGCTCCTCCCGTACCAATCTCTGACCATCATCCAGCTAGTTCCTCTCTTGGTTTTCACACTTGAAACCACAATTTCATGACTCAATTCCTCTTATGTGAGCACCCTTAATGTTAAATCGTGCCATTTAGGAAGATTTCTGTTCCAAAAACAAAAGATAACAGAACAATATCCAGTCGCTGAAGTGAACTGAACACTATGCACATAATCGGTGATGATGATGACGCTTAAACTGATGAAGATTATGAAAGAAAAAATCCCAAAGAAAACAATTCCAAAAGGACAGGGAGCTTTTACTAATCCCCCTTTTTTTAAACAGATTAAATAATCTAAAATAGAAAGTAATCAGTCAAGTAAATAACAGTTAGCCTTTGATTATAAAAGCTGAAATTAAAAACTTTTCATTTAACTCCCAGAA
>NC_050523.1:5776897-5789642 GCF_002922805.2 Oryzias melastigma
GACAATAAAAGGGACATAAAAAACAAAAATATTTACCAAAATAACACGTTTTTAATAGAAATTTGTACTTTTTCAAGGCACTTCCTTAAGATTCAATTTAAAAATAGAAAAAAAAGACTTCAAGTAGAGTTTTAGAGTTGGAAAATCAAGTAAGAGGAATCAATATATTTACCGTTTTTAATGTATTTACACATCAAGAACATTGACAAATTCATGAATGGTTTATTCATACACTAAATTATAAAAGAACAGGCAAAGCTCCGTCTTTTCTACCAAACTTGACTGAATTTTGACTCAAAAAAGGTCATTTTAATGTTGCAAGATAAGAAGTAGTATGAGTAGTCATTTTTTTATCATTTTTCGGGGAATGCTTCACTCACCCAAAACATCCAGGGAGCTTTGGTGGTTCGAGATGATGACATAGGGTCCCTGTAACTGCAGATGTTCCTGACCGCTCACTTCCATTCGGAGACCTAACAAGTATTTGACGTGGCGAACCATGAAGCGGATGATCCTGAGGGGAAGAAAAACAAAATAACAGATGAGCAGGTGGTCATTTATCAGAATGAAAACCCTTTTAAAAATATTTAGGGTTTTCTTTTTCCCCGAACAGTGATTCTAAGGATATTTTTGGATAAGAGGAAAATAATAGCTCGGTAGAGGGACCTTGACGAAATGAAATCATCAAACAAAGGCAGATAAATGCAAGAAACAAAAGGCTGATAAAGACAAATGAGGACATTTTTGAAAACAGCAGATAAAAGACTAAAAGATAATTAAAATGTGGGTGACATTGTTTTGGAAAGTTGCAATAACTGCAAGAACCTCACTGCCAAAAAATTTTTTTTTAAATGAAGTAAGGAGCACATATAGCTGTATTTGCAATTAAAATTGATCCAATTGTTTACAACAACCACATAAATCTGACATTCTTGATCTACATCTTTATCTGTGCAGAGTTTTGTTTTTAGCAATAATTAAACCAACGCCAGTGGAAAGTGTAACGCTCCAATAACTTTTAGGAATCGACCATCTGCCTTTTTTCCCCCTTATGTGTCTGCAAACCATTTATATGAAGTAAATGCATTCCTGGAACTCTTTTCAAATGTCCTTTTAAATACCCACTTCATCTTTTGAGCTATTGGAAAAACAAAACAAAAAAAAGAACTATTCAGTGAAAAATAAAGCTGAAAAGTCAAGCTAATGTCAAAGTATTTCCTCTTTAAGATCCATTGTATCATCCTTTCATCAATTTTTAGAGTGTTCCCAATAGTATTAATTATGATTATGCCATTTTTTGATCGGAAAAATTAACAAAATTGTATTTTTCGAGGACATAGTTTCTGCAGAGTGTCAGGAGTTCATCGGAAACTTGCGGCAAAAACTTTTTTTTTTTTTTTTTTTTTAAACCGTTGTGGGTCCATAGACTGTATAATTACGAACTGGACAAAACAAGAGTTGATATCACCCATAGGAAATGCCATTAGTCAGAGTCGGTATGAGTCACGATTTTAGAGGAGTGACTGTCACCACTGTGACATTCGAGGCGGGGTCAGCAGGTACCACATGCTTTTACTGATTATTAAAAGTTATAAACTGGCCACAGAAAAAATATCTTAAAAAAAGGATTAGAAAGACCAAGTTAAGAAAAATACATCAGAGCAAGAATGGTTATTCTGAAAAATACAATGACTAAGTAATAACTATATATTTCTCAAAGGAAGACTATGGGACTTTGGCCTTCTTGCAAGCAACGGGTACTTCCTATATACAGCACGAGAGGGGAGGGGCTTCTAAGTCCATGAGTGGGTCTTTGAGGAGGTGTGTTAACATGGTTTCTGGGGTTTATATTTACAGATAAAACCAGATTTTCACATCTCCAGGACCAGGGAGGGACAAACGAAGGTCTGAAGCTTTTCATGCTCTTAAAAAAAAAAAAAAAACACACACACAAAAAAAAAATAACCAACAGGAACTAGGCAAAGTGTTTGGATGATAAAGAAAACAGATTCTACCATCTAAAATCGCTGATATTATTGCTTCTAATTTTATCTTTAGTACCATTTTAAGCCATACTGTTCAGTTTTAGCTCAGATAGTGTACAAATACTTCTAAATTCAAACATTTTTTTTAAGCAACTCAAAAAAAAAATAAATAAATAAATAAATAAATAAATAAATAAAAAAAATCAGTTAATCTTTATCTTCTGTGTTGATAGCTCTCTCTGAAAGAATACTTCATTCCCCACCAAGTAAAATCTGATTGAGACACAGCAGGATAACGCCTTTAACCTTTAAACATCAACGCAATCTTTAGATAACTTTCAACATCGCAGCAACGATAACACTCAGAATCTAATTCCAAGTGCTAGTTTATCTGCACTTGAGTAACAAGTGTGCTTTCTTTCCACACCGATCAACAGAACTTTCACTCAAGTCTCCGTCACGATCCGTTTGTGATCCGCTCCCTTCGGCTTTGCAGATCACAACCACATGTTTACTTGTAAGGAAAGATTTTATTAAGCCTAGCCAATCAGATAAGAGCAGAACTTGACCTGCTATACCTAAAACTATTAAAGTAACAAGCAGCTTACTAATGCTCAGCTCATTCACAAGATAAAGGTCGGGTTGGGGAGGTTTTCTAGTGTTGGGACATAATCACATGTTCATAGTTAACTGTGTAAATGACCGTTTTAAAAACCAGAAAAGATGTAAGAAAACAGGAGTAAGTTGCAAGTTGTAGCTTTTAGGCAAACAGGAAATCTAAAAGTAAAGTCAAAAGAAAAGTATTTTTTAACATCTAAAACATACAACTAGTCATGTAATACCAAGCGTGTTGCAAATAAAGACAAGTCACTGAACCCTGTGCCCTGAAACATTTAATGGCTTCTCTGTGCTCGTGATTTAAAAATATTTCCAGTAAAAAGAACTCCAATTTTAGGAGGCCAAATCCAGACCTGCAAGGACTGAGTGAACGTACAAGTGCAAGGACAGAGCTGGTCCCCCACTGACGTTACAGACCATTGCACAATAAGAAACCTGAGCCGAAGCAATTCTGAGCAAGAATACTAAACCCGACGTTTAACTATTACAAGAGCCACTTTAAAAATAGATGCTGGACCCACACAAAGATCTAGAAGCCATCGTCCATTTTTTCTACTTCCTTCAATTTAGCTCCTTGTTTCTATAAAGTAAATATAAGCTGCACTCAGCTATAGTGGCTTGTTTGTAAGCTGTATTTTATGGATGCTTTTTGAGCAACTGAACACAAGCTGCTTTCTAAGTCAGCAGCAAAGTCAGCAGTCCAGCTCAGAATCCAGGCTTTGTGTGACAGCAGATGCCTGTGACAGACTTCTCTGTCCTCATGAATCCCTGAGCTTTTCCTGCTCACCACGGCGAGTGCGCTTCCCGTTTATCAGTGAAACGTTACCCTTTACAGAGGTCTGACCCCAAGTTTGGCGCTCTGTCACCATCAACAGGTCCAGATAACCTTACTGCTGAAGTAACCGCACGACAAACGACTAAGCAGCTGAGAGCTGCTGTCAGCAGTTCAAACCAATTGGATGGGCCTCATAACTATTCAAGTACCTGGAGTTTAATCAGGAGGAAAACTGCCATCTGGCATCTGTCTCTCTTTGAGGTAATTACGGAAATGCAGTCACTTGTATGCAGCAATCTATCCTCACTGTCAAGATTGAAGGAGCACAATAGGGACCCCCCTGTGCTGCAAAGTGGACACCGACACCCCTCATCTGGCTTTGTCAGCCGTAAAATAACACTTTTACACCAGGAAGACAGATTTACTCTCATCCTCTGCAGAGTAGCAGCTCATAGAAGTAAGCAGACCTGTGGAAATCATCAGGATGGTGGCTTTAAATGTGTTAAGGATAGTAAATACTAAATGTTGCATGATGGGAAATTTTCTGCCAATATGTTTCATTTTGTTATGAGACAAATTTAGGTAAATGTTGAGCTGGGAATGGAAATAAAGGCATTTGAAAATTAATCTTGTAGTTATATTTTTTTTGTAAATCCAAAGTGGACAATAAAGTTTTATTTTTTTCAATTAGTTTATACTCAAATCTTAATTGCATGGGGAAAAAAATGGGTAAAACGTTTAATGGACAGTGATTTAAAACTGTGATTTACTGGAGGGAACATAAGAATAATACTACATTTATGAACATTTTAGAGAAAATGTACACAATTCATGCACCGAGTTGTGACTAGCTGCTTTGACAAGAGTTTCTATAGCTTTAGGCTAAACACTTGTGACATACTCTTTAAATTTAGCAAATATTCTAGATCAAATTGCCAATAAATGTATTATTTTTTAACTCAGACTTAAGAATATACAAATACGAGCTAGCATTTTTGGCTAACACCTTCCTAATGTCAATGAGTCAAGAGAGCTAATGTAGCATGTGTTGAAGAAATGTATTTAATATCATTTATGACTCAAAACTTTGAAAATAAACTAAATATGCTACTTTAATAAACGTTCATTTAACGCAGAGAAGTGTAATATGTTGGCTTTAAGTTAATTGTTAGCCTGAGTGAGTCCAGCCGCTGAGCTTAATCTGAATCTTTAAAATCAACAACTGCTAAGTTAGCTAACGAGCTAGCCGCGGCTAGCTGTCAGGCGTCTGGAACTCACCTCATGTTTTCAATGTCCCTGCCTCCGCTTTTCACCACGCTCATGGGGATCGCCAGCAGGGCCAAGAACATCATCCAGGCCACGTAGAAGAACTTTTTAAAATAGAAAGCGAACGTGCTGCTCGTCCACAGCAGGAGCGGGACCAGCAGCAGCGGCGAGACCATCCACAGCGCATCCATAACGGCGACAAACTCCACCAAAAAAAGAAAACAACCCCAGCACGGTGGATGGAGCGGGGGGCAGCCAGCTACGAAGCCACGGAGACCCCGACGGACATCACACAGCTGGGGGAGAATTCCTTCAGTCCGCCCGATAGACGGCGATGCTGGACCGTGGCAGCGAGAAATGAACATACAGATGCTCATCTGTTGCTAAATAGCATCATGAGGTGGAGTCAAATCGTCATCTCGTATTTTTTTTCTATTTCCGGTTGCTTTACAGCCTCTGTGTCAAATGTCATTTAAAAATCCTATATTTTAAAAATTGTTATTTAATCCCAATCTGAACTCCATAATCTCTGTTTCTCCAACGTCTCAGGGAGATTCTCCCACCACAGTTGACAGCAGATTAAAGCACATGATGGATAATTGGATTAGAAGCTATAATCCAGCCTTTAACTGTAATCTGACACTGTCCAGCAGCAGTGACAATGAAGTCTCATGCACGTCTGGGAGCTGGACTTGACATGATTTGGAGGATTAGGATCTGTTGGTTATTTAACCTGATGTAAAGCCTGCATTGATCCTAATCATCATGTAACTTTTTAAAGAAAAATGAGGATTTTGTTTATGTAAAATGATCAAATTTGAGGAAACTCCAGTTGAAAATCAATGTTATGTTTCAATTAAAAGAAATAAAAAATGTCATGCTTGATTAACTTGCACAGTTAAATCAAACGTATCATGTTTTTATTTATTATTGCTCTACTATTTTATATTCATATGGATTAAGAAAAAAAATGTTTGTCATATTTGTTGAACTTTTTCTCATAAATCTGACAATAAAACAGATTTTTTAGCTTTCTTGATATTCCGTTTTCCATCTTCTAATTTTGTGTCCTGATCGGTTTTGCACAGCATGAGCAAAAAGAAATTTGACGCTCTTAGTAGTAAAAACCCTGTTGTGTTTGTGCTGTTTAACATGTGGGTGTGTGTTTATTGGGAGACGGCCTGTGCAGGTCTACTCATGCGTGTCTTTGTGCTACAGATTTTATGACTTGCCTCTCCTTATTCAACGTCTCTGGGATTTTTTTCCCACCAAGAATTGAAGCATATTGTTAATGCCACAGTTGAATACAATAGGTCGGTGCCGGTCCCTTCAAGTGTCTGCATTATATCAGCCTCCACATAGACTTCATCTTAGGACGGCTACAACCTTCCAGATACCAGCTGAGCATAACCACAAGCTATTGAACGCGTGTTACAAGTTAAAACAGGGACATGTGCTTCTAAACAGTTGAAAAAGAAAAAGAAGAAGCCCCTTCCTGCTTGTCCAGTGTGAACATTATGGGCTAAATGCCTGTTCAAGAGCCCATATCATATGGATCCGTAGCGTCAGAGTCTTAACTTAAACTCATCTTGGACACTATTTAGATAATTGTGGGTCAGACATTCTTTGTATCTAACATTATTCTGCTTCTGGGAGAATTTTTAAATGTTTCCATAAACTCACATAGAACTTGTAGAACATGTTCCTAGAACAGGGGTTTGCAACCTTTAACACTACAGAAGCCATTTGGACCAGTTTCTTTCAGATTAAATCACAGAGAGAGCTGCAAAATCTCACTTTATTGTTAAGGAAAAACTCTGTTTTTGAGAACATTTAAACCATTCTTTTATAAACATGTGTCTTTTTAATATTTACATTTTTTTCTACATTTCACCATTGTAAATTATCAAATCAGGTCAAATCTGGATCATCTTAAAGTGAACCAAAAACCAGATTGAAAGCTTGAAAAATAGAAAAATTCTAACTGAAAAAAAGAAAATCAGAAAAAATGTTTTAAAATTTTGAAAAAAAAGTCTGAAAACTTTAAGTAAATCTTGACAATTTGAAAAAATATATACTGATCCTTGTTTTCATCCTAATGCTAGATTTGTTTTTCTCTTAATGTTTGAAAAGCGAGAGTGAAAAATGAGAGAAAAGTGTAAATATTTTCATGTGTGTCTGAGAAAATTGTAGAAAATGTTTAGTGAGGAGTCCCCTCTGTCACCCCCTGGAAACATGTCCTGGTCGCCAATAAGCTCAAAGCCCTGCCCCCATGTAAAATTAGCCTCAACTTGGCAGCAAAAACTCAAAAATCAGAAATTAAACTGTAAACTGACTGAAAGTGAAGATTCAGAAAAGCAAAAAAAAAAAAAAAAAAAAAGTAAAAAAAATCAAAACAGGAGCTGTTTCTAATAGATAAATTCACTTTCAATTAGTAATTTTTAAAACTATATTCAACTTTTCTGTTATTTTTTTCAAGCTTTATTTCAAGTTTTCAGTATTTTATTTTCAAAATTTCATAATTTTTGTTTTTCAAATTAAAACTTTTTTCTCAACATTTTAAGATTTATTACAAGTTTTCAGCATTTTCTTTTCAAATTTTGAAGATTTATTACAAGTTTTCAGCATTTTTTTTCAATTTCAAGATTTATTTCAAGTTTTCAGTATTTTTTTTCACTTTTTTTCTCTTTTTTTCAAATTTTACTTTTTTTTACTTTAATGTTTTCAAATTTTCAAGATTTATTTAAAGCTTTCAGGATTTTTTTCAATTTTCAAACATTTTTTTCATTTTTTTTTCAAATTTACAATGTCTTTTTTTTATTTTTCCGTTTTTTCAGTTAAAATATCTATTATTTACAGTTTCAATCTGTTTTTTCATTCACTTTTATCTGATTTAATCCCATATAGATCGTTCAAAATGATTAACACCTCGTTCTGCCGTTTCTGTGCCGGACCTTCTGTTTTATTTAGTCTACATAGTTTACATTAGGTTCTGCAGGTCTGATCGGTTCACAATTAACACAATGTTCTTAAAGAGAAACTCTATGTTCTTAATCTTTCAGTAGATACAGGTCCGTTCAGGAAGTTTCTCCTCAGCAGCGACACATCCTGCAGCTTAATTTCTGTCTCTTATCACGCCGGCTGCAGACAAAGAAACAACGTCAGCAGTAAAGAACAAATCTTCCTTAGAAAGTTTAGTAGATGAAGTGAATCACACAGATAAAGAGGTATCAGATTAAAATGAGCAAATGTGTGATAATCTATGTACAAAACTCCATCAGTAGGGTAAGACTGAAAGGTCAGGTACTTGAAGTTTTGAACAACTAAACTTGAACATAGGCAAAATGATAGAACAAAAAGAGATACATGGAAGAGTGTAACAAGCAGATGACCTGAGAACAAGACAAAGATGATTAACTTCAATCAAGATAGCTGCGGATGGTTACTAATGAGAAGAGGGTTTGACTGACGTGTGAAAAATCCAAAATCTGAAAATAGAAAAGGACAAGAGCCATGAAGATATAACTGTAAGTGCACAGTCCCAACTCAAGTATTCACTGTTGAGATCTTTTTCTGATTTCTGCAAATGCTTTTTGGCACATTAAGTCTTTTTTAACCATTCCTGTGTTGAAATATTAATCTCCTTCAGGAGATTCCTGCTTTTAATACTGGTTTGACTTTGAAAATTTTAGAACATTGAGCTCTTAGTCTTGGCTTTGAATATAAAAAAAACCAAGACACTTTTATACATCCATTTTCATTACTCATTATATCCCTTTCAGGGTCATAGGGTAGCTGGAGCCTGTCCCTGCTGCTGTGGGGTAAAGGTGCATTAACCTAAGACAGGTTTTATTGTATTATCATATCTGAATAGTAAGTGATTGCAAATGTATTTTTAATTTATTGTACATGTATTTGTGTTTTTTTACAGCATAGCGAGAGGACTACAGATGAAAATGGATAATTCTAGCTTTTTTAACCCATGTTTTTGTCTACTTTAAAATAAAATATTATTATTATCAGAGCAGTTCCTTATGGCTTCTACAGCTTTATTTGGTAAAATATAAAATCAAGTTTTCATCTTAACTTTATTGAATATGATGTTTTCTCACTATCATTTTAAATGGTCTTTTTTGCAGTTTTGTATCAGCATTTCTGACTGTTTTATTTCTTCAGCTAATTTAGGATTAAACGTAAAAATGATAAATGATTAGATCCCTTTGCCTGCTTGATTGATTATACTTTAGCTTCAGTTTGCATTTTCTGCAAAAGTGCTTTTTGTCTGGTTTTATAAACTTTCTTTTGACGAATGTTTGGTTGTTGTGGTGTAGGGGAATGAGACACAGGCCTAAACCCATTTCAAACATGTAACACCTCACTTTACTCTTTACTCCATAGAGTGAAACTGTAACAGACGTGTCACTCAGAGGATCCCAAAAGCCTTTTGCACCCTCTAGTGGAAGACCGAAAAACTACATCCAGACTTGAACTTTATTTTTCCACAACAAGTTTTACAAATGTAATGCATTCATTTTTGTTTAGAAATTACAACCTGTTTGCAAAAAATAGTATCATGCAAAACAAATGGTTTTACCAAAACTCAAGATTCCTCTAATAAAACTAAAACTACTCTAGATGGAAGTAGACAAAACTTAAGTGAGTTACTTTTAGCTCTGTAAAGACCCACTCGGATGAAAATCATATTTTTGATTCTTTTAACATGTTCTTGTGGGATTTTTCTGATCATGGAGGACATATAAGAAGAAAATTTAGCTTTAACATTGAATTTCTGAGAATTTCTTTGTTAAAATCTTTGTGAATCTGGAGCAAATGAAAATAAAGAAGGGCTATTTGTGACTTAGAAACTATGATGTGTGACAGAAGAGTTTCAGCACAAATGAAAGGAAAGGTGTACAAGACTGTGGTGAGACCAGCCATGTTGTTTGGACTAGAAACAGTGGGACTGAAGAAAAGACAGGAAGCAGAGCTGGAGGTAGCAGAGATGAAGATGCTGAGGTTCTCTTTGGGAGTGACCAGGATGGATAGGATCAGGAATGAATACATCAGAGGGACAGCACATGTTAGAGGTTTTGGAGATAAAGTCAGAGAGGCCAGACTGAGATGGTTTGGACATGTTCAGAGGAGAGACAGTGAATATATTGGTAGAAGGATGCTGAGTCTAGAGCTGCCAGGAAAGAGGTCTAGAGGAAGACCAAAGAGGAGGTTTATGGATGCAGTGAATGAAGACATGAAGGTGGCTGGTGTTAGAGTGGAGGATGCTGAAGACAGGCTTAGATGGAGGAAACTGATTCGCTGTGGCGACCCCTGAAGGGAAAAGCTGAAAGGAAAAGAAGAAGATTTGTGACTTAGAAACTACACTGGGATGGGCAACAAGCTTCCTGCTCCAATCTCTCAGCATGGTGAGGGGGAAAGGGGGTGGGGTTGCTCCGCCCCAATGGCCCTATCTACAACTCAAAAGGTGCATTTCTAATAAACTCCTGCCGTTCTGCAGAAACTATGTCTTAGGAAAGGACACAGTTTGTTTGTTTTTTTGGCTAAAAATGGCAGAATCACGATTAAAAGACCACTGAGAACACTTTTACAATAGTTTAAAAGATGATTGGAGTGGATTGTTACGATTTTTAATCTTATTAAACTCTTTTCTAATTCTGTCTTTTTTAATTTAACTTTGTAGAAAGTGTGATCTTCTTCATTTGTGTGTTATTTTTACTGAACCTGTACTTTTGTGGTCTTCTTGTGATACGCCAAGAAAATGTAGTAACTCACTCACTTTACAATCCAAATCTAAACTAAATAAATAAATACTATAAATAAATGGAATTATTCAAATAAGTTTCATGAATTTTTCATACATTTCCATATGGACAGTCAGCCTTCTACCTTTGACCACTCTCTGCCTTTATGGATACTTTCCTTTAGTGTGTAAGCATCCTTTTTTCTATTAAAAATGTAAATTGACACATCCTGAAACGAAAATTGTAGATTAATCCATCCATTTAAAATAAAAATAAAAAAATCACGATTCAACAAATATTCTGTATTTTTATAGATTCTGCTGATTTGTTCTTTATTTTTCCATCAGAGTGGCTTCCTCTCCCCTGCTAAATAAACGGATTAACCCAGTGACTCATTTGTTCACCACATCTTACTGATTTGTTTATGCAAATGCAAACAAATCTCTAGTAGGAACCACATCTACACTGAATACCTACAGTAAGAACATTAGATGATGTGACCAAGCCACAATGAAATCCTACATGTTTATTGTGACAATGACTTTCCTGAAAATTTGGATGTAAAATAATTTTTAAAAATAATTAATAATATAATGTAAAAACGGTTTTATAGGCAATACAGAAAAACTATAAAAGAAGAAAAACTCAAAAACATTAAAGTTATTGTAAGGTAGCCTGAAACAATAATGTGCTTTACAATTTAATTCATAACTTAAAAAAATAAACTGTTAGTATGTGTGGCAATTTGTGGAAAAAAAACTGATTAAAAGTAGCTAGTTGTCAAGGAAGGAAGTGATAAAGTAGTGTGCGCAGTGTGGGTAACTTACATTTGTTGTGAAATGCTTCACAATACACTGACACTACAATTGTACATTCCATCTTAAGGTGGACATACAAGTCTCATGGGAACTGCCAGAATCAGCTGCGCTCCTCGCTATGACACTCCACGAGCGCTTTAGAGAGCACAATGCCCCTACTGGTACATCATGTGACCAAGTTCTAAGCTCTTTAACATAACAGAGCATTTCACAACAAATTAAAAAAACAAAACATTTTTTGTGGAAGTGAATCAACAGGGCAAATATATAAAAGGAGATGAAGAATTTCCTGCACATGACAATCTGTGGTCCTAAAAGACATTTCATTACAAGCCCATGAAAAAAATGCATCTTCCTGAATGGAAATACAAGGTACTTACTCAGCAAGTTGTTTGCATATTATACTCAGAGAAAAAGTTGATCGGTTGAAATATTAATTATGACGCTTATCAGTCACTCACAGCAAGCACTATATTGTTTTTGTAACAAAAAAGTCTTTGAACCAAAAATAAAATACACACAGACCCCCCCAACATAGCTGCAAAAACTTCTATTTTGTTATTTATAATGTATTTTTTGTGTGTGTCTCTTAAAAAAATTAAAGGCATTTAGCAAATTAGACCATTTATTGTTGTTGGTTTTTATTATTAAGTTGAAACTTAAACCAATTGACCCTTGTTGGCGTTTTAATACGTCTGGCCACTAGAGGGGAGTGTTGTATAACTAAAGTGATCAACAGCAGGTTAAAATAGGTTAAAAATGACCCAAATTCATTATAAGAGTGGTAATGAATCCTGAAAATTGTATGAATATTTTTGTCAAAATGATTAATTAAAGTTTGGGAGACAATAAAGCTTGTTTGAGTCCTTTTGTTGGTAGAAAAGTGCAAGAATGTGCTAATATTACGTCATGAAAGTAATAACTGAATGAGAGATACATTTTTCTTCAATGAACCAGTTTTTTAAACAGGAGAACAGAACGTTTTTGTGCAAAATGATATAAATTCAAAAGTCTTATCAGGAAAAACTCACCAGGGGAGGATTCAATGAAACATCTGTCATGGGTGGTGACCTCTCTGAGCCTCCCGGCACCCCCCTCTGTGTGCCTCCCCCATTCAAGCTCTTGCATTTCAAAACAGGCCCTGTCAGTCAGTGACACTGGGAGAAGCATTGATGGAGGCTTTATTGGATAGCCCTACAGAGACCCTGATCCCCTCCACCGACCTCTATCAATGTCTTTTTTTCCCAAACCCCCAGCAGCGGTGCCTGTAGAAAGTTTTCACGCTGGGGCACCAAAACACAGCGTAGGCTGCCAGACGAAGAGAACAAACATTTGGTACAGTGTCCGTAACCAGTACTGATCCGGTACTGGATTAAGGTTAGGGTTAGGATACTGAGGCGATGCAGTAGCGGTCCAGTACAGGTTTGCGGCCCGGAGGTTGGGAAGCCTTGATTTGATTGGACGTCAAAAAACGACGAGTTGGGGACACCCAAAATGTAAATTTTTGATGCGAAGGGGTCCTTAGCC
>NC_050523.1:5789732-5835446 GCF_002922805.2 Oryzias melastigma
GACAGCAGTTTAGCGAGAGCGTGCTGGCTTGACACCAGTTAAAAAACGTTACCAGTGCAAGATAACATCAGGCTGTTATTAACAAAAATACAAAAATACTTTGACTTTACTTTGGTACATAGTTTAAGACTATACTATAAATATTACATTTTAACTTTTTTTAAATTATGCAATCCAGTTTCTCTTTTTTATTATCATTATTAATATTACTAGTAGATATTTGCTCTTTCAGATGACTGTGTGTACCTTTGGTTCTGATTAACTTTTAAAATGTTCGATTTTTATTGTTCATCTAGTCAATAAGTACTCTAGTAGTTAAAGTTGACCATTGAAAATTTTACTATTTAATTATTTACATTTCATTCATTATTTGGAAATGTGTTTTTCTAAAATAAAATAAAATACTATAGTATTTTTTAACTGTAGGACTTTGGGGGTAGCCAGTAATTTTTGTGGGTCCCCGCCCCCCCCATGGAGGCGCCACTGTCACGCGCACCAGCAGCTGTCACTGCACGCGGGAGCCCGCGCGCTGCATTTAGCCAGACTCTCCTGTTTGAAGGTTACACAGCAGCTCCTTGGCCATCTTGTTATCAGACATGATGAGGCTCTGAAAATATCATCTAATAAAGAAACTCGTAAAGGCGCAGGAACGTTTTTTTTTTATTTTGTTTTGTTTTGTTTTCCCACCTCTTCCTCCCACACAGGGCCGGTGACGAGCACTCATCAGAAAGAGAACAAAATCACGTCTTCCTCCGCGTGTGTGCTCAGAGCAGCTCGTACAGAGGCAGCTGTGGATTAATTCGCCAGGCTGAAACCATGAGCTGGGGGACGGAGCTTTGGGTGAGTCCCGCTGCACTTGTACCGTTAACAAACACCACATTTTTAAGCCTATAAATAGACTCCTCTGTATTAGTGCGCAGCGGCCCTATTTTTTGTGTTTTGCGGTCAAATGCGGCCGTAAAACGTCCCCTACGAGGGAAGCTAATTTGTAATGAAACCCAGCGGGGATTATTTCTGCTTTTAGCGCTTTTGTCATTAGCGGTGCGGCGTGAATAAAAAAACCCGCAGCTAACCAGCACCGTTCGGACACACACACCCCTTCTTGGTACCACAGTGCCAGCAGCTTGTTTGGAGTGTAGGTTCGTGTTGGACCGGGTCTAGCTTAGTGTTAGCATGTTTTAAACATGTTATTAGCAGGTTCGAGGAACGCTAATACTATAGGGAGTATCATTACAGGAAGTGCACTCATTCACCCCGACTCTATTGTTTTAACATTAGTTAATATTACATACACTTTAGTATAAAACACAAAACAAATCACTATTTTGTGGTTAACACACAACTGTTCTGATCCTATTGTTAATGTGGTTAAATATTTACAACCTTTACTGTGATTCATGTTTGATACACTATGTTATTCAGGGGCGGATTTAGCAGTTTAGGGGGCCCGGGCAAACAATAAGATGGTGCCACCTGCAGTGATTTCATTAAGCATATTTTATGATAGTAGCCCTGACATTTTCTCCCCCCCAAAATTTAGCAGCCGGCCCTATAGAATGGTGTCATAATGGGTCATTTTGTGGTGAAATTTGGTCACAAAAGGCAGACAACAACAGGGTTCCCGCAGGGTCTCAAAAAGTCGTAAAAGCCTTGAATTTGAACATTTGCTTAAAAAGCATTAAAAAGTCTTAAATTTTGATTTCTTGGTCTTAAAAATAGTGCAATTTCAAACTTTATGGTATGATTTTTTAAAACTAGACCATTGGACTTATGGTTAAAAGACTTAAAAAGTCTTAAATTTAACTCTAAAAAACGTGTAGAAACTGTGAACAACAACAGCAGGTGAACATTTCAGGATTTCTGATAGGCTATAAGGGCCGATATCTAAAGTAATGAACAGCAGCTAGACCTTCCTAGTCAATTAGAGAACTGACATTTTTTAAATTTGTCAAGTTTTACTAAAGAAGGCAAAATACAGAAAAATATTTGACTGTTGAAACCAAACAAAACATTAGTTTTGTCTGGCGTATACAAAGATATTTAAAAACATTCTGAAAATTACCATTTTCTACCCCTTCTTTTGCCTTTCTTCTGTTTTTTTTTCTTCTCAATCTTGTTTTATTTTAAATATTTTTTTGAGGTCCGTTGATTCTGTCCTTCTTATCCTGTTTTCTTCCTGTACTTTTGGAAGGGTAGACACAATGTTTTGGCTTTCTCTTTACTTTTGCTTTTTTCAAACTCTTGAAAGAGTCTCTTTCTGTTACATAACTTGCTGACGGAATTTTTCATTTCTCCTTATTTAGGGGGAAGGATGAATCACTTTCATATGAGTGGTCTTATGCCATCTCATCTATTTTTTCCGCTTTTATTATGACAGAGTCAAAAAATTATGAACATGAAAATAATTTTAGAAATATTTTAAGCCTCCAGCTTGGGGGCCCAGGCAGTTGCCTACCTTTGTCTAGTGATAAGTCCGCCCCTGATGTTAGTGGATCAAGCCCTTTGTGAGCAGCAGCAGAGAAAAAGAAAGGTGACCTCACTGCAGAATTCTTTTGCTATGATTTCATTTTTCATGTCTGACTTCTGAAAAGCTTTGATCTTTACACATCTCCCTAGCCTTTATTAATCTGACCACAGCTTTTCTGCAAGAGTCGCCTGCTGTCTGGTGCAGTACACACATGTATGTAAGCAGCAACTTGACAAAAATTGAACATTTTTACGACCTGATAATAAGCAGTTCTGGTGAGTGGAATTCCTTCTGTCTGCGATTTGTTGTACAGACTGCTGTTGTTTTATTGCTCGAGGCGGTGACTTGTTGCTGGTCTACGTCAGGCCAACATGGAGGGAGCTCTTGCACCTGAACGATGGGTTTCAGCTGTGTTAAGATCTTCCTGCATTCAGCATCTGACCAGATCTCCTGAAGAATTTGGGCTTGTCTGTTGCAACAGCTCTGATAATCGCGCAAAGCAGACACAGCCCTGAGGTGCTGTACGTGCTGTCATGTAAATGCTGTCTGGAACATGTTTGCAGGGATTCCTCAGCGTTTTCCGGCTTTTCCCTCCTAGTATTCCGAATCCAATCCGAACACTTTTTGACTCCTCTTTTGGGGTAGTTGGGAAGCCGAATGAGCAATTATCAACAGGTGACATTAGCTACCGAACATGCTCACTGCTTATTGTGTTGTTTGATAGTACTTAAACACATCAAATACTTACGACTTGATTGTAGTTTGCAGTAATTACATAATATTTTATTTTTTGTGTCCATTTAAATAAAAATTACAACTTTTGCTTTGTCCTGTTTATCAGTTGTTAAGGTGATTGTAAACTTAGACCAGAGGTGTCAAACTCAATCGCACAAGGGGCCAAAATCCAAAACACACCTTAGGTCACGGGTTGAACAGGATAAACATTTATTGAACACGCTAAAACAAAATTTTAAAAACTTTAAAAACATAATTTTAGACATAATTATGAACTAGATATATAGCATTACCTGCGATAATGCTAGTGTGAATACTGAAAGTTTAATTTGGCCGCTGAAGATGCTAGTGCTGATAGCTGAAGATGCTGAAATTGATAGCTAAAAACGCTAAAGCTGATAGCTGAAAACGCTGAAACTGATAAACTTCTAAAATATAAGCTAAATGCTAAATTAGCCTAAAAAAATAAAATAAAATAACCTATGTTAGCCTAAAGAGCTAGCATGTAGCTGAAAAAATAGCCAAACTTCAAAATAACCTAAAAACCTGAAAAAAGCCTAAATTAGCCAAAACATCTGCGTATAAATATTAGCCTAGCTCTAAAGCAATCTAAAAAAACAGCTAAACTCCAAAAAAGCCTAAAAAAATCTTAGTACATGGCTTGTTGGAAGTCCACAACTCTGTCACTTGAAAGCAGGGGAATCTGTCAATCAAACATTTGATTTGAGTCATCCGATTAGCCAATTCATAACTTGAAAAATTTACACTACAGAAAAAATATCATTAAAGAACATGTGAAAAAAGGTTGCAGAGCAAGAATGGTTATTCTGAGTAATGGCGGTTTATTTCTCAATAGAAATCTACAGGCACTTCCTGTTTGGAACAGAAGGGAGGAGGAGTTACTCAGTTCGGTTTTCATATACAATCAATGGGGCCAAAGAAACCTCAAGTGCTACCTCTGTTCTAGAAATAAAACATCGTAAAAGAAGAGATGCTATATAACACATGGGGATGCATGTTGCACACCATTCTTCTCATCCAGGCTGTAAACAGGAAGGAAAAAAAATGACAGATCAGGCGAGTTAAGTCAAAGCAGAACAGAGTTTCTCAACATCTAACCAACGACATGGCAGTGGTGCAAACAGGTCCTGGTGTCAGGTTGTCAGTAAAACAGAAAAAAACTCCATCACATTGACATTGTTTAACTGAATGGGTAATAATCAGAACTGTTGCTATGTTACGGTTGGAGTATACAGCCAGACAACAAGCAGGGGAAATAAATAAACATGAAAGATGACGCGTTTTTGTGCCCTGTGATTCCCCACAAGTCAAAACGGAGAAATCCAAGTCCAGAAGTTTTTAGTTCAACACCACAGAGACCGTCTAAAAAAGTTTGATCTTATCACCTTTCTGTCCATGTATTATTATTATAACACAAGTGTTACAAAATATAGTATATTAGGCACTTGATAATTTCAGTGTAATAATTTTGTGCAAACAAAAATATATTAAAAAAATATACAAATATAGAAATGCTTTAAATGATGCGGATGAACTGCAAGACCCTGAATGAGAAACAGTTTAATTTACAAGCAGAGAAGGAAGTGGATTGTGGTGAAACATGTGATGGCCTTTTGGTTTTTTTTTTTTTTTAAAGGGTAACTTTTGCCTGTCATGCAGTAGTATTACAAAGCCAGAATGTCCCAGGATCAATTCATGCTACAATCCCTGAAAGGAATGAAGGAATAAGCTGTAAGATCCAGACAACACCTCAAGCGTAGAGCTGTCAGTCTGTCTAACAGAGATTCCTACATGTGTGCATTAGTGTTGACATTAAGAACTACTATCAGGAGTTTGCTCGAGTGTTTGGTCTGTAGATAGAAGCTGATACGACCTTCTGCTGCGGTGAAACTACCTCAGAAATCTCACTTCTCTGGTGTGTTTCATTTGGAAACTAAAGGAAAGGTCTTATAGATGCACATTTCCACAAAACCTGTGGGATGCAAGTTCACATCCCTGTTGCACACGGCTTATTGATGAAGCAACATGGACCAGCTAAGGGTGAGTGGAACTGACTCCATCGATAATCAGGGGATCAAACGGGTTCAGAGTTAATGTTTTTGTCCAAAAGCTGTTTGATGGTAGACATTCCTTTTGTTTACACTTTGTCTTCACGTTGGTAAAGTTTCTGCTGTTATTTGGGTTTGAGACCAGCCTGGTGTTAGACTCGGATTTCCTCTTCATTTTCTCCCACCATATATCACTATGAGCCAGTCTGTCCCCCCCAAGGGGTTCAGCCTCATCCCCCACGGCCGTTCACTTGACATTCAGGACACTTGCACGACTGAAATGTGAGCTACTTTGTTTCTGCCTGTCTGTGTGCCCAAATCAGTGGGGGGTCAGAGACTGAACACTCTTGGCAGCCGAAAACAGACCCTTCCATGATAGAATCACCACACACCTGCTGACTCAGAGGTACTCCCCCAGGCCCAATTTTTCAGCTCTTCCACCTTTAAAGCTCCGCAGCAGTGGAATATCCATATGCAAATGAATCCTTTATTGTAGTGTTTCTTAGCTCACAGTAAAACACGAGGTTGTTTGGATTGTCAGAGTATTGCAAGTTGGATCCTCTTGTAACCGAAACGTGACTCAGTCCTTCCCGACAAGGTCTTGAATCATTCATAGCCACCTCTGTTATTTTTGAAGGCAGCCTCTAATCTCCGTTTGACTCAGGAAATTGTTCAAGCATCGGCCCAAAGTCTCTGGAGTGTTTGCATAATGTTACCTGAGCTCTGTCTCCCTCTGTGCTCTAATTGCTGCATTGTTGCAGAGCATGCTGCCAGTGCGATCAGGTCTGCAGGAAATGACGGCGTTTGCACAGAACAGAGGTGTATGGATGTTTGTGGGGGCCACGTGTGTCCTCTTTGCAACTCTACCAAGACATCTTCAAAGTATTGACTTTTAGATATTTGATACTTGGATCCTTATTGTTATATTTTTATATGTTGTTGCCAAAATGTTTATTAAATTTGGAGAAAAATAGGTTAAAACAACAGCTGTAAGGTTAAAGCAGAAAGCAAGAACTTGATGGTTTTGTTTCTCCTTCTGGTGTCATAATTCAGCTGTTTCATTAATAAATATTATTTTTAAGGATGATTAAGAACAAATACGGCAGAAAAAAGAGTTGTTTAACCTTTAATAAGGCAAACTTACATTTTAAATCTTTTTAAAAAAATTTTTTTAAAAGAAGGTTGCTTTTTATACCTATACCACACGTCATTTTGGATCGCTAGCAAGGTAACAATCCAATGTTACATTAAACAACCGCAAATCATCATAAGAGAAAATCTAAATACAATGAACATGCTATTAGAAAGTCTCTATCAATATTTGGCTGATTAGTTGTCAGGAATTCCTCTTTTTCATTTAAGCTTGAATGTCAAAGGGACAAAAAGTTCTGGAATTTTCCACAAAAGTGAAAAAGGCTTCGGAAATTTTAGCCAAAGTAAGTAAAGTACTTGTCTTTTAAAGTAAAATGTCCCTTTTTACTTTTAAATATGTATTTATTTTCTGTTTAGATAAACAGGAAAACTAAGAAACTCATGTTAAAAAACATTTTCTTGGCTCTTGGATGAAGCGAAAGAGCAATTGGCATTGTTTAAAAGAAATGATTTTTGTCTTTATGTTATACAACACAGACCTAAGAGAATATCTAAATACAGCACATCCCTGAAGCCACCCTTCTTGTACAGGATGAATACAGTAATAGTTTATTCAGCAAAATAAAAGGATAAAATCTGTGAATTTACAAGTATACATTTCCTGGTAAGAAGAGATAAAACACTATGGAAAATAGAATAAATCCTAAATCTGACCATGATTATGTTTCTCTAAGTTATTCACATTATCTGGTTCTTTGTGTGTCAAAGATTTTAGCCTTTCTGTCGATAAATTAAACAGTTATCTCACAGTAATAAAAGAAGATGTGTGCTGAAAGGGAAAAGCCGGAGCTTCTGATTTGGATGGAGTTGAAGTTTCACTTTGAGCTCATTTGACTGCTGTTATTTGAAGCGAGCTGCTGCACTGAGACGCCTTACATGACACGGACGGAAAAAGCCCTTTCCTTGATCTATTTGTGAGCAAAAACTGTAAATGAGGCACAGAAGAAGAAAAAAAAAACCATCATCCACCCTCTCATTTATCTCCACAAAACACGTAATTATAAACTAGTGCAACTTGTTTGTGTGTTATTTTTTACTGAATTGCATAACCTCCTATGC
Organism: Oryzias melastigma; assembly: GCF_002922805.2. Lineage (NCBI taxonomy): Eukaryota > Metazoa > Chordata > Actinopteri > Beloniformes > Adrianichthyidae > Oryzias > Oryzias melastigma. The sequence goes on from NC_050523.1 coordinate 5,797,215, forward strand.
ATTCACTAAACGCTGACACCTACTGGCTAGAAGCATGTGAAATCTATATTTGGAGAGGAACATGATGTTTGTATGTTCTGTAGAGGAACAGGTTTTGAGGAAACGTTTTCATGGCAGAATCTGCCTCAACAAGAAAATCACCTAAAACACTGTAGTTAGAATTAGTACGTTTGAAGCTCAGCAGGGGTGTGATTTGCTCACTGTAGACAGCATTAACTCCACATTTGAACCGCTTTTATGTCCCCTGCTGTGCATCAGCAGGTATCTGTTAGAACATGATGCAGGCTGATGAGAGGAATTTACTGACTGTTCTCTTCATCACACTTCCTAAAAAATATTTGTAGGGTTTTCTGACGGGGGATTTGAAGCTACAGACAATTAGAGTTTTGACACCACCGGCATCCTGTTCGATATTTGTGTCAGCCATCGTGCAAGAGCTTTTATGCGATTGGTTAAATGTTTAAAGTGGGTGGGGTCAATGCTGAAGGCTGATTTGTGCTGAACACTAGTAGGAAGAAATCTGGCGGATGTCTACTTCCACCCTCATCCTTTTTGATCAACTTCAAACGCTAGTTTTTGTTGCACTGTTTCATGTTTGCTTTAGTGCTAAGGTAATGCTACGTAAACTGCAGTGTCAAAACTACAGGGAATTTATGGGGGTGTTGCTATTTTGTTTCTTGTTAAAAAGGGAGTATGAACATCATATCTTCTTCTTCAGATGAAATAAAAGCTTGTACCTGTATGTACATCAGCCATCTAGACCCCAAACTCTGCAGCTATGTCACCAATTGTTCTCTTAATACTCTGAAAAGAAACCAACAAACAGAAAAAAACAGGATATGTATTCTACAGGCAATTTTTATTGAATAATCTTGTTTTAGCTGTGGGGAAAAAAATACTATTACAAAATATGTTGGTTTAAAAGATTATTTAAAACTCCTTACTGCCATTTATAAATGTCAGTTATGCATATAGTCAGCTAACGCTATATTCATATGCAACTGTACGGGTGTTGACCCAAACAAGGTTTTTGGGTTATCTTGGTCCATGGAGGGTCATAGAGGAGCAGCGGTTCAAGGCGCATCTTAAGGGGAGCACAGGTGTGTCTTGCAGTTCCCTTGAAGCTTGTTGCAAAATGGACATTCAATTGTTTTACAGGTGGTAGACATATCGTGAAGTATTTGTAAGTCCAACGAAGTGGCACGCACTTATGAAATACAGGTGTTGCTGTCTTACAGTGTCCATGCATCGCACTTTAGTCGTTAGTAAACCATTCCTCACAACTAGCCCTTTTGCTGCATTCAAACCGGCAGCGTGTGGTACGTTCAAGAACGCGCTCTACGCAGTTTTATGAAAGCGCATCCAGCCAGTGCTGCTTGACACGTGCTGCTAGCAGTAGGGAGGAAGATTCTTCTTCTTTCGTATTTTTACTGTTTAACCCTTGAACAGTTTTTCTATAAAATGTTACACAATCACTTTTGCCAGGTAATTTCTACCTGGTGTAATATATTCCCCAATGAAAAGTATTTCTCATAAAATTAGATCAAAATTTGAAAACGCATGATAAATTAGACCAGTTTTCTTTTATTTTCAACTGTGTTTATGTAACAAAATGGAAAATAAAAAAAATAGGAAGGACCTGAAAACATGCTCAGAAATTACTGAAAAATGTAAGAATTTGAGAAGAAAAATTTCATTAAAAAAAGAATAATTCTGGAGACTTGGCCTTTCGTCCACCCATTCCTGAGATATTACCCAGCGACCCATGACACTCAGAAAAATGCAACATATTGAAAATGATGTAAATACTTTTGCTCAGGTGAAAATCACATTGCGATAGTGCTTTAGGGTTAATGGCGCTTGTCTACCTCTAATAATGGGTAGAACCTTGGTGCGCAAAGTCAAAACGGTCCAAAATCCTGCAAATCTTTCTCCAGGCTTTTTGTTTTCATATCTCTGTTGCTATAAATGTCCGTCTTGGAGTTATGTTAATCTGGTCAGGTACAATTATTAATTTCTCCTATACTTGCGTAGTTTGAAGAAGATGCTGGCATCATGTCACTATAAAATCCAAGTTCTTGATTGGTCACAGTACCACATGTCGAGATTTAGCGTGAAAATGTTCAATTGATCGTACACTGAAAGTTCAACCGATTTGTACGTAGACCGGACTGAAAAATAACCAATCACGTGTGTTCTAGTCACAGAAGCCCAACATTCTGGTCTACTTGCGTTTGCAAAGACTTTTCATTGAAAGTGTTCGCTTAAATGCGAGTTGACACAGTCAGTGTGTACTCACCTTTACTGCTAGAAACGGGGTGTCTGCTAGCAAAAATTGGAAAATTCTGTCAGGGGGCATGCAAGGAATTGCACTTATCACGTGAACGCCACTCATTGGCTCCTTGCATAGCCTGCAGGATTTGTTTGGGTCAAAAAAGTTTGCCCATTTTTTACCCACAAACAGCCCATATCCACCCGTTAGGGCACTAGACTAAGACGTTACACAATCAATACCCTACTTCTTTATCCATTTGAAGTTTTTGGGCTGAAGAGACCTCGTATTGATTCCAACCAAATCTATAAATACTCAGAGTTTCCTTATTTTTTTAAAGGGATATTTTTCTTTATTTTAGTCCTTTTCCTTGAGTTTAAAGTTTCTTTTGTTCCAGATAATGCATTATATAAGAATTAAATGGGTTGTTATTTCAAAAAGAACAAAAACAGCTCAGTGGGAACAATGGTTGTTGTGTGTTTGCTAGCTAGGTGGGATTAGTGCTCAGAGCAGCCTAATGGGTGTTAAAGGTGCACACAGGGGAGCTTCGGTAATCAGATTAATAACAGCCTCATTTAATCATGTTCTGTACTAGTTACGGCATTTCAGTTCTTTCTGTCGAAGCTCTTGAAGCTCCTCACTAGATGTGCACCTTTTCTGATTGATTCTTGTCTTTTCACTCTACTTACTTTATTTTAGTACTTAAATCAGTTTGTTCGATCAGCAGTTGTCCTCCGTTGGTGACATGGATTAAGTTTGTTCACGAGGCTACTTTTTTGGTTCGTTTTCAGTCTTTTTGTTTCTTAAAAAATCTGCAGTCATGCTGCGAAGAAAAAGTGATTTTTTTGTTTTCCGGGACACTTCTCTTTCTGTGAAAACTGATAAGGAAGAGCATAAAGAAGAGGAACCGGCGCCAAGCCCGTTTGAAGAGTATGTGTATGGACTGCTGCAGATTAAGACGACCAGCGCTGTAAGTGAACAGAGTCGGAAGGTATTCGTCAATTTAGTCCAGTTCTTTTATGCTAAAAATATACACCAAATCATCATGATTGGTCATGAAGTTTTTCAGTATTTGTGGCCGAAGTCGCAGCAAAAATAAAGAATACAGCCTTAAAAACAGAGTTTTGAAGAGCTGATTTTTATTAAAAGCTTAGAAAATGAATTTTTTTTTCAATTTCTTTGAAGGAGTACTTATGAATACTTAGTTTTAGGAGTGTTTGATCAAAAACTCTTTCACTTGAGCTAAAAGTAAAAAAAAAATAATAAAATAATAAACCATAGATGAAAAAATCTAAAAGTTACTCTAACATTAAAGAAAATGCTAAAGAGACAAGTAAATTGAAAAAAAATATGAATTTTGAAGCAAAATTGCTTTCAAATGCATATAAAGAAATATAAATAAGATGAAATTCTCTAACTACAATGCAGTAAACATTTTTAGCATTACTAAAAAGCAACCAGGAACAAAGAGGAAAGTCTACACAGGAAATGTGATACAAGCTCCAAAGAAAAATGTCAACACGTACGCCTGCTCTCTTACAGCTCATGGACACTGTTATTTCTATAAATGTCTTTACTGCATGCAACAGGAGTTTTCACTCTTGAGGTCGCACACAGCTCTCAACAGCTGTTCTCATTTTTTAACATACACCCACAACACTTGATTGAAGCTCCCCTTGTGCACATTTCTTATTTCTTTGTTAATAACTGTTCCTTCTTTTTAAGTAATCCAAGAATAATCCAGATTTGATTAAAATTTTTGAAAAAAGTAAGGACAGAAAATAAAAGCATGGAGGGATAACTTGTTATAGGTTATCGTTTGATTGTGCAGAGGTCTAAGAAATACTTCTCAGCTTTTAATAACTGAATTCACCAGCTGTTCTGCGGTGTTGCACATGATTTTTTTCCCTGTGACATCGGGGTTCCACAGGGCTAAAGACCCATTGTTCCAACCCACTTTCTTGGACAAAGCGTGGAGTGTCTTTGAGAGGGGGTTTGGCATCTCCACCAAATATTTGTTCTTGCCGCTGGGCGCCCACGGGGCTGAAGGACAGCACATGGCCGCAGGGATCAAGTCACGGGTGACAGTAGATGCAAGTGGTTCTGTACAAGCATTCAACTTGTAACGTTTGTTACTTTGATTGACCAGATGGTCAAATTTCATTGTTTTACATTGAAATTGATGCATTCAGCGTGAGGTGACCCCACAAATCTTGCTCTTTTTTGGTCAACACTTTGGATCACCAATGGCTCCTTGTTCCATTGTTCTCCCACCAGCTGAACATCTGTCTCTTGTAATGCCCCCCCCCCCTTCTTTCTTCTATATACAGCATACTTCCTGACAGGCTTTGTCTAAACCACCATTCACTGACAAAGTGAAAGCAACACCCTAAGTTTGGAAAGCCCTCAACTTTAGCTTGAAACAAAGAAACCTGTACTTTCTTCATCAGCACATCTTTTTTTTTTGTTATAAATAAAGCAACAGTAGCATGAGCTGCGAGTTGATCATCTATAAAAGATAATTTTATTTATTTATATTTGTTAGAAATTAGTGAAATTTCTCCTTATGTTGTATTTTTGCTCGTCGAAACAGCGGATTTGCAGATTTTTTAGACATATTTTTTTAAAAATGATCCCTCTCTTGGCTTATCTCGATCTGTGATCACCATAGCAACAAGGTGACCTTTTTAAATAAATTTTACTATGCAGAACAGATCCTCTACTGTTGTTGAATTCTTGGTATCCTCTTAAAATTTGCATGATGTTGGTACATTAGTTTTAAAATTCAAAATATTAAAAAAACATTTAAAATTTTACTAGTTGTATTCATATTTTTGTAAGGAGGATTTATTTGTTTATTAGGTTCAAACATTCATTTAAATCATTTGAAAAAATAAAAAGAAGAAAAAAATTAGAAATATTGTCTGTTTGCTTACAGGATTGTCTTTTCAGTTATTCCCTGAAATTTTTTTTTCTTCAAAAATGTAATTATTTAGTTTCCTCTGACTTTATTTTTTCAAATAACTGAACAGTCACATATGAGAACATTTTTTTAAAGTGCACTACAGTTTCAAGTTTCCTAGTAGATAAACACATTTTTGCACAAAAGTTCAGCAATAAAAAATAAACAATGATAGCAAACGATAGAAAAGTGTCAATCTTGCCATTTCTCTTCTATCACCCACACGATATGTATTGTCATATTGCCCAACACTAGTACAGTCGCACCTCCAGTCTTTCTTTTAGCTGTCTGTGGAATTGCGACAAAACAAACCAGAATGTGTGTCATTGGTCTCTGGGTACTGGATGCAATTGAGGGATTTGGTCTGAAGTGGTTGCTAAATAATGTGCATTAGTTCAGATTAACTGCTAGTCTCAAGCATAAACCTGTTCCGTAATCCTCAGCCTTACTTAAGAGGGGTTGTTACAGACCAGAAGGTTCCTCGTCACACAAAAATGTGTTTGTTTTCATGCCGGTTAAAAGGCAAAGACATATTTAGCAACATTTGAGTGTCTCCTTTGTTCTCTGCTTTGAACCAGTTTCCTAAATAATATGAAATGGGCGGCTGCAGTGCTGTATTTATTTTTCTTTTACAAGCACTGCTATGAGTGGGAGTGCTGTCTGAAATAACATCTACAGTGGGCCTGGTTCATATCCTGAAGGGATCCCTGGAACAAGGTCAGGTGTCAAAGGGTTCCAGATCAAAGACTGGGAGGGAGTCAAGGACATTACAAGGAGCCTTTGAGAGGAGGATTTTGGAGGAAAATGTATGCTAGTTTGAGCACATGAGTGGTAACGTTTTAGCCAGCTGAACAAAGCTGGTTAAATATTATGATTTTTGTAATAATTATGCTCAAGCAAAAGAAAATAATTTGGTTTTTAGACAGGCATAAGGCTATATATTCATCATTTTTATAGGTATTCCTTCTAATGGCTGGGTAATATTTTGGATTAATTGTAGATAAATGAACAAACAGGTCTAAATAGTGATAGTTGGTATTGGGCACCAAAGGTTTTTTTTTTCCTTTTGTAGTATAACATAAAAACCTTTCAGCTATCACAAAGAACAAAACCTCTAATTTCTATATTTTAATGTATCGTAAAATCATTCCCAGTGGTCTTTTAAGTCGTTTTTAGCCAAAAAAACTAAACTAAAACAAAACTGTTCTTTTCTTGAAGATAGTTTCTCCAGAGTTTGAGTTGTGGGTGGAATCATTGGTGTGGATTAAGCATGCCCCTACTTCCCATCATCCATTTGTTTACACACTCTTGCTAGCTTACAGCTTCTCACACCTCCAGCCTAACATTAACAGTGCAACAATAAATAGCAAGCAATATTGGAGCTATCCAGCCATACAGTTTGGAGCCAGAGGCCAGTTTAGGCCCCAAAAAACAAAGACATTAATTTATTTGGCTGAATCTGAATTCTTCCCCCACGGCTTTTCCCTACCCCCACATTTAGCCTTCCAAATGAAGAGTTATGGAAAAATAGTGTCCCCAAATTTTGACGACGCTCCCACTCGATGACGTCATCAATAGTTGCCGGTCAGCTACGTTAGGGTGGAGTTGATAGAAGAAAATACCTGACAACATTTGTTTTTATAACTTCAAAAAGGTCATGCCAAAATAAAAAGTCATTATTTACATTTAAAGGTAAACTTATGGGCATCAGAGCACACCCATGTGAAGAAAATTTCTTCTCCGCAACACAGTGTGACGCAGAACACATTCTAAGGGCTCTGCTTCTTTTCACTGCGAGGGTTAGCCCTTAAAAAACTATTTCGGGAAACCCTACCCCTAAAATTCCTCTACAATTGGAGGGGTAGGGAGAAGTCGTAGGGGTAGGGGAAGAATTTGGATTCTGCATTTTTCTATAAGTGGATGCATCAGAATGAAGCAGAGCAGGGAGATTGAGGCAAGCCGTTATACTTTTTCCAATGGCAGTTTTGGTTCACCACAATTTGAATTAAATACTGAGAAATGCAGTTTTAGGCCTAATTTCCTTATGTCCCCCATCATCAGATTAATGCCACAAGAACACCAAAAACAACTTTCATTGGAGTTTATTCTATATGAATAAAATTTAGAAAAAGACAAAATGTGGGGCAAACATGTCATCACCGTCTGACTCACTTGGAACAGAAAGATCACATTAACCACATCAAATACAAGGAAATTCGGTTGTAATTAAATTTAGCTGAGCCAGTCTTCTTTCTTTTGTTTCGCTCATAGATTTTAGTCATAGGATCTGCCTTTTGTGGTCATAAAAGATTGCTTTTGCTGTGGTGTTAAACTCTTTACCTTCTGGAATAGCATTAGGCTGATATGATAGGAGAGGAGAGGTCACACTCCCCTCGTCGAGCTCTGATTCATGGTTGCTTTCTCCCTGGAGCTCATCATTTATTAAGCTGTTGTTAGTGTTTGGAAGTTGCTTTAATAATGGCTTTTCCATTTTCCCGTAAACACATCATCGTGACTCATCACAAAACCATTGTTTAGCATTTTCTTTTCAATTTATTGCTTTTTTATACCAATGGGACCCCAGTAGGTTAATGCAGTAGCACCCCCTTCTTTTATAATCCCATCCCAAATAATCCCGCCTCTTTAGTCATTTCTATTCCTTTCAAACCCCCTCCCTTTGTTTGTCTGCTCTCCCTCTCCCATCCCACTTTATTCCACCTTACGCCTGATAGAGCATTAAGCCTGACTGCTGTGGGCAAGCGTGGCCTCATATTTAGAGGACGCCGTTCAGCGAGCAGCATCTCTTCCTCCCCCTTTCCTTTTTGGATCTTGCTTTTTCCAGAAATTCGGGAATTACTCACTCCGGCTGGGCCATTTTTTTCTTCTTTTGTTTTGGAGTGGGAGTGAGGTCAGCTGACATTGTTTCCACACCAAGCTCATGCTGATCCTCACTTGCTACCCTTTTGGGTTCACTTTGGATACTTCAAGGTCTGGTGGATGAACGCTCCGATCTAAGCCACGCTTTTCCTCTCCGCGATCATTTGGAAGTTGAGTGGACCTTTTCCAGATTTGGATGTCTCATTCTTTACTGAGGAACGGTGGATAACGATGGTGCCCCTGCACAAAAGGGTAATCTGAGAAATGTGTGCAGAGGAGGAGAGGAAAGCTTAACGTTCTTGATGTAGCTGTAGCTGTGGTGACGTGTGCTGCTTGATGTGCAGTTGCAACAAAGTGAGAAATGTCTGGACTGGAAATGTGTCACTTAATCGAGGTGGGAGGAAGGACAACAGTAGATTTGTGTGAAAGAGAAGCGATGAGGGGGCAGTAATGAGTGATGAAGCCTCATTATTTCAGTGAAACGTCTAATTGTTTGCCTTTAATCTCGTCATTCTCCTGTTGATTGGCTTGTTGATGTGGAGTTTCTGATTGACTTACAATGGGGACTGGAAAGTCCCCGATCATGTTGTTTGTCATGTCGTTTTAGAGAGAATTAAAAATACTTTGTTTTTCAAGCAATAAAGTAAAAATCACCCAAAAGGAATTAGCTTGAGTTTCTGCAGACTTTAGTTGGCTTTTAGCCTACTCAGAGCAGCCACAACCGCTTCCTGTGTCTCGCATCACTGTACTTTTAGAGCAGGATGCTTGATATAGGACCTGCGTCTCACAGCCTGCTTTAGTCAAACCTTTTTCTGCTGACAGCTTCTTGTTGTGTCTATTTGGACTGCATCAGAAGCCAGACATGGTAGAGGAGAGGATGGGCCTGTGTTGGAGCTACACTAAGGTTGTCTTTTTAATCCTTTTTTAAAAAAAAAAAAAATCTTTCGAAGGTTAAGTCTGTTGTGATGCCACGCGGCTGCTCTTCCAAAGCAATCTGAAGTATTTAGCTAAATGATGGAGTAGATGAACTTCTCTTCTTTTTTGAAGCGACAAATTCATGGCGTGACCTCAGTAGAGTCAAGGCTCACTACTTCCCCACATTCATGAGTGAATTATGAATAATGAGTTCAGCCTGAACAGCTGCATTTGGTTATCCGTGCAGAAGGCTAATGCCTGCTTTGCTGTGAGCTTACAATTTCTCTGCGTAACACACCGCTCTGGAAAATTATAACTAGAAGGTAAAGCCTGAAGGAGTTTATATTCACAGGTTTGAATAAGTTTTACTTCAGGTGATTAGATTAGCCAACTGATCATCTGGTATATTTTATGATTTTGGTTGTGCGAATACAAAAAAAAAAAAAAAAAAAAAGCAAGCTTAAAAGAAGGATAAATGCCCAACAACTTGTAATCCAAATAAAAATGCAATATTTTATCATGTCTTCTACGTTTTCTTCTTTGGAAACAATGAAAGATCGCTGAATGATGTAACGACCGTCTCCTCCTCTTCTCTGCAGGATCAATTTGACAACTTGGAGAAGCATACGCAGTGGGGAATCGAATATGTGGAGAAGTACACCAAATTCGTCAAGGAGCGATCAGATATTGAAATCAGCTATGCAAAACAAATTAGGTGAGTTCCTCCGACATGTGATCCGCCTCTGAAAGATTTTCCTTCCATGTTAACCAGATCATTATGCGGCTCACCCTGATCCCTGACCTCTCTGAGGACGAGGAACCTCTAAATAGAAACTTGAGATGAGAGGCAACACATAATTATTGAAGACACACATTTATGGCCATGTTTCCATTGAGCTTCATTTTGCATCAGACGGTTTGCAATTCTTCTAGAACTGGATCGGCGATAGTTTATTCTACTCACACAATAAATGTGACATCTAATCAGTGAACTAAGGTCAACAAATAGAACAAGGAAGCTTTAAATGATTTAATCTCTAGTGCTGCAAACCTGTTATTAACATTATTGGCTATAAAAAATAATCAATACACAAATATTCAATTTTTTTCAGTTTCTTTATAAAGATTAGTATGTAAAAGCTTCACAATGTAAGTGGAACTAATGTTTAATTTTCTTTGTGCTTTTTGTTTCTCACAAACTCCTTGTTTCCTGTTAGTGTATAAACGTGTTAAAAACTTTCTGCTCTTTGATGTTATTCATTAGGGTTTGAGGTTTCTGTGATGGCTGTGGGGTTGGTAACAAACTAGATAGTAAATCAAGTTTTATTGAAAGTACAACCATGAGAAAATCCAAACACAACAAATGAAAAATCATCAAATAAACAATGGCATCTACCAGGTTTTAAGCAATCAAATAGAAAACTTAACTTGATTGTATTTCACATGTATTCTTGCTTGATTGCTTGAAATAAACTAATTCAATTCAAGGAGAGAAAACCTTAAGAATTTATTTAGAAAAAATATATACCACGTGTTTTTAAATACTCCTTAAAGGGTATTATTTATTATTTACATCTTTCAGAGTAAACAATATCCACATATGTGATCATAAATTACCATGGCACACTAAAAAACACACTATTAATGAAATATGTTATTTTGTTGAGTTTTTTTCCCATCCAGAAGTAAAATGCCTCTGAGGCTCCGCCTTTCGCTGCTCGTCACCCTAGAGCCGGGCTGCGTTTCGAGAACAAACATGCGAACTTTTGCAAAGAAGGATGTGCATACCGTACATGTGCTTTTAGTAGGCCTGGCCATCGCTGCAGTGGTTGTAGTGATGGCTGGGGCTAGCGGCTGAGCTAGCTGAGAGGCGAGGTTAGCGACTGAGCTCAGCTAGCTGAGCGGCGGAACTGGGTATTTGTGTTAGCCTGGGGTGCATTTCTGGCAGCGCAGACACTTCCTGAAAGGGGTTGTTCCCACTTAGTGACATCAGCTTGTTTTCGTTTTTTGGAAGGGGCTGGTGCTCAGAGTGCAGGTTTTTAGAGGAATGCTCAGAAATGTGTGAATGGATCAAAATACCACTTTGGGGTTGTTTAAAGTGAGGAATGAACATTAGAATACACTTAAAAGCTCAAAAAGTTTATTTTGCATGGTATATGCTCTCAAAGCTTCTTTTAATTCTCGTCTGTAATAGCATTTCCTCTGTTCTCCAGTTTTTACTGAATTTGAATGAATTTAACTTTGAACTTTGCACTTATTTTTATTTATAAAAGTTTTATTTTGAAAAATAGCATATCAATTGGCAATCCTAATTGGAATTGGTTCATTTCAAGAAACCAAAACGAAAAAGGACTAACGAAGACAAAGAAAAATACATAAATATATCAAATTTAGGATGATTAGTCATTAATTGTTTGAAAATAAATTAATAAATGTAAAAGAGATACATATCCATATAAATACATCATTATACACATGTAAATGATGCCATTATAATTACTCTTAATCATAAATGGACATAACTGTGCTTATACATACAGAACAGTTCAATTAATTGCTTGAAAATTAGTGAGAGGAAGCAAACATACATTTTTACTCCTATTATGCTCATGTTATTGACCATTTGCTTGAAAACGTACAAGACATTTTTAAAGCGATCTCCTCTACTCTTATCTGTGGCTTTATCATGATAGTCACATGTTCCTTTGAGGTGATTGATGTGAAGTGACTGAGTGGTCATTTCTTCCACGCAATCAGCTTTTTTCACCTTGACGTGGTTAATAGTAGCGGTTAGACTTTTTAAATCTAAAATCAGTTGCTAAATGGTACAAATTCTTCCTTTATATTGGATTGATGCCATTTTTTTACACAGACACCATGATGTAGGTGTAGAGACTAGCTGCATGAGGATGCATGCTCTTCTACCTTTTGATTTCCTTCTTTAACTCTTCAGCCTGTTTGCTGCTGGCTTCAGCTTTAGGCAAAGGAAGTCAGGTTTGTGGTGGTGGTAGGGGGGTGGAGCATGTGTTTCCATAGAGACAACAAGGTATCAGCTGAATCAACCCAAGATCTGACCCAGATTTTTTTTTTCTATAGTCCTCTGACTGCAAGTGTTAGCTCCGCCTCCTTCCCCGACCTCCACACTGACTGTTGTGATACAGATGCTGATTTATTAAAAGCTGCGATGGGAACACTGGCAGTCTGTAAGCTCAGCCCGCACAGCAGGAGAAATACTACTCTAAATCTGCAATCTTCATGTCTAAAGAAGATGCCCAATATGGCTAATTTCAGAAGCATTAACCTCCTGCCCCATATTTCAAAGTGAGCAGCCAAAAACCATCCCAGAATTCATAAAAAAAATCCCCTAACAGGTCTTCTGAGGACCAAATCTCCCCTCTGTTTGAAAAGTGGGTCAGCTTGACATAATAGGACTGTGCGGTGTCTACATGCCAGCTCTAATCACAAAAACTTTCAACCTGTCATACAGCTGGATTCTAGAAAAAGAGGTTTACACCCAATTTTTATTAATATTAAATATTTAAGCAGACTTTAACCCCATCATTTAAACAACAAAACAAATAAGAAGTCAAGCCTTTGGGTTCTACTTAGCAAAACCTCAAGACTAATCATCCTTTTTAATCAATTTAGCTCATTAGTTTAAGGTAAATCTAATGGCCACCCTCACGCCAAAAATACACAAAGCTCTTAGAGCTAAGACTAATGGAATTGTCCATGATTGGTCTGTTGTCAGGCAGATTTCGCTTGGAATATATCCTATAGGAAGAAATGCTATTCTTAAAATAAATAAATCTTCACAATACGTTTTGAAAGTTATTTCTCAATTAGAAAACTTTCAATTTGAACCCAATTACTGACTGAATCATTAAAATGTATAGATTTTTTTGGGAAAACAAGTAAGTATTTCTTTGTATGCCAACTATTTATGAAAGGATATGCAAAAAAATAATACAAATCTAATCAGTTGGATCATTCAGAGCTAACATGGATCATTAGCCGAATGAGTTTGTTGAGCTTTTAGCTGCAGAAACCAATAAAACTTACCAATATCTGAGGTTTTAACTGTTTGCATCTTCCCTGTCCCTATGCCATCTACACTCTGGATTTAATCCATGAATAATCCTCTTCCCCTGCATCGGTGTAAACAAGCACAATGCTTCAGTCTAGTCTATGCGGGGCATTACTGCCGCCTCCTCCCCCAGTTTGCCATAATCCACAATAAAACGGGAATAAAATCCTGCTAACAAAAGACGCAAGGTACAGTAGACAAAGTGGTGCACGTTTTTACATTTTTTATGTGCAAACATTCTTAGGAACATTTAATCAGCTTGACAATAAATTATATCCATGAACACAGCCACACATATCCAGTCAAAAGAAGCAATTAACCTTAATCAGGCCTAGCGTGTTCAATGTGTTATGAATCGCAGCAGCAAAAGCACAATCTGGTAGATGTCATGTGGCTGCGAGGGAATAAAAATGTGAATGGGAGTCCTGCTATAATTAGAGATAGTGTGTGAAGGACGAGATACAGAGACAGATCTGCCTGGCAACAGTCTAAACAGTGCAGAGGAGTTAAAGAGTGGGGGTTGTTCACACAAAGACCCAGATAATCTCCTAGATTTACTTTTCTACCATTTTTTTCTAACGTGCATAGGTTATTTATGAAGGAATGAACCATGTTTTTGGATGAAAAATATGCATTTGTGTTTCTTAAACGCATAGCTATGATCCTGAAATATAATGTATCACATTCCAGATGCTTGTAGTTGACTGAATTGATGTGGAACAATAAGTTTAGGTAAAACATGTTTTGTATAGCTGTAGTATTTGATTTGCTTTATTTAGATTCTTTGTGACACTTCTCTGTGTTTTTTCATGCAGTCCTGTTAATCACACTGCTCATGTTTACTTTAAGGCTTAGCCACAACAACCGTTACAACTAGATAGGGGTTATCTGCAGGCAAAAAAAATGGGAAAACTTGTACTGGTATACAGAAGACTTGCACGAAATATTAAGGTCGTAGACCGCTCTGTGAGTCCGTAAAGCGAAAATGTTTACGCACTTTTTGCAGATGACACTTCTACAACACACCAGGGTAAGTAAGGGTGAAGTAGGTGTGACCAGGTGTGCAATACAATTTTTTTATTGTTTCAACCTCTTGTAGATCCTGCAGACTGTGCAAAGAGCCCATTGCTCTTCACGTGATAAGTGCCTGTTCCTTGTGTGCAGCTCGACTCTAAGAAATTAGAATCAGAATGTAGTTTGTGTGAGCATCCTACAAGGACTAAAATAATATGTGCCCACCGTGCATGCTGCCTTCCTATGCGGTCAGTAAAGGACCAGTACTTGCATCTTACGAATGAGAATAGAATAGAATGTGGTGTAACCTCGGATTTACACTGGTCCATCTGTGATGCGTCTCGGTTGCGTTCGTCTGAAGACTCCTTCTCACAACAGTTAGTTTAGTCTCTGTTGTGTCTCCGGTCCGGTCCTCCACCCGGGCTCCTGAAGGAGTGGTTTGTCCTGCCACTCCCGTGTCATCAACACCCACAGCTTTGGCAATCAGGCCCCATGTCCTTGTACAATGCATGTTTTCTGCCACAAATGACATTATGTTTTTGTTTTTCCAAAATTAAATGCTCATCTTCCAAGGTGAAAATGTATCATGTTAGTTTTCAACAGTGTTAATGTGTCTAATCATGCGGGAACATCACCTTAAATTCATAATAATATTTAAAAAAAATGTTATTTTGAAGGTACAACAGAAGTTTTTATTTCGAAACCTGGACTAGTTTCTTTGGCTATTTACCGTAACATACTGAAAGTAAAACTCCTTGTGTGGCGTTTCGGAGGGATAGAGTTCAGATGCAAACACGAAAGAGGCGGTGTAAGCGTTAGGGCTGGGTAGATAAAATCAATTAATCCATCTAAATCGATCAAAGCTTGATAGATCAATAATTGATCCACAAAAGTACAAATCGATGTAACGCATAATGCTAAAGTCAGCTAGCTTAATACTAACTTATAACTGAATTTCTCATAAGATCGCTAAGGCCAAGTGTCAGGGGAACTGCAAGACGCACCTGAAAGGTGGGGCCGTTCCTATTTACGACCCTCCACGGGCCCAGACAACCCCAAAACTTACAGCACCTGCACTGGTCAACCCCCTGTGCCATGCTTGATAAGAATGTAGGTTTGAATGTCTCATCCATTTTTAATGATATCATGTTTTATTGCAGGTTGAGTTGAGACATTTTTATCCACTGCTACCCATTCATAGCAGCTGGCACAGTAACACAATTCCCTTTTCAGAACACACACCTACGTTTATGTCACATCTCGTTTTGTTTCTGCCTCACCGTCCACCAACATACAAAAACGGTCAAGACAAGGACAAAGGCTGCTCTGAGAAAACGCTCTCGTTTCTGCTGCTTGCTCGGCCTTCACCCTCCTGAGGCGATGATCAGTGAGACAAAGAGAGGGACGGGGATGCAGTTGCAGGAGCTGAAAGCAATCTGCAGGATTGCACGGTGTACTGGATCCTTTGGCTGGTCCATAGCAGCAGAGTCAGGGAAATGTATTGGGATTGTACTGCAGACGAGATTCTTTGTGAGAATACAGGGACAAATGTCTGACAAGCCTGAACTCTTTGTCCTTACAGGAATCTATCAAAGAAATATCAGCCCAAGAAGAACTCAAAAGAAGAGGAGGAGAGCAAGTAAGTCAGTTTTATCTGCAGATTTGTCCAATTCCTGTTTAGAACTTTAGAGAATACTTCCAGTACAGTTTACAAAAATAAAAAACATGTTACAAATTCTATTAAACATACAACTACAAATTAATTTAGGCAATTGCTTAAATATAAAATCTGCTTTCGTAAAACTTATTTGAGGTTTACCTCTAGAACAGACCAATTAGTCAGATGTGTGAAAATGTTATGGGATAATGTGGGAAAATTGTTGGAAGACTGAAAAACTTTCCAAAAACAACGGTGTATAAGACTTAAATTGGCCAGATTAAAGAAAAAATAAAAATAAATTATGAACAGAAACTGAAACTCATTTTGTTGACCTGATTGAAGTTGTTGTGGCGAAAAGAGATTTACAGGTATTACAAATCTAGATAACTTTCTCTTCTATAGTGGATTTTTTTTTTTTTATGAAGCTCAATATTTCACCAGATGCAATGATTTTTGTTATTCTGTACTTTTAGTGTAATCATGCGTTTTATTATATTATTTGTTATTTAATGGATGTTTATAGCTTCCTAATGTACAAGCTCAAGAAAGTGTGGTTTGCCTTTGTCTAAAAGTTGGTTCTAGTACAAGTTTAAAGAAATGGTTTGTGTGTTTTATTTGATTAGATGAATTTATTCAGTTTGTTACATGTTCATGTTAAGTGAGAGGGAACCAAAATGTTTTTGGTTTGGGTGAGAAGTTCTTCTTGATGGGTTGTTCTCTCCTGAGACAAAACGTCCTGTAGATGTTCTTTTTTTTTCCTCTGTACAATCGTCCGCAGCACTTTGCGGTCTGACACAGATTGGCGTTTTTTTTTTTTTTTTTTAATCAGAACGGTCTGTAACTGGTGTAGAGACAGAAACTCATCATAAAAGAAAAGTGTCTCCGTTTCATCTTCAGGATGAAAGAAGTGTTGGTGATCTTTTTCACAAAATTGAATCCGTTTCTAATACAGTTCCTCAGAGAGACATAAGGAAATGTTGTCAAAATGTGGTTCACTGAAAGACGTATTTCCGGTCAATATATAGTATGAATTAGAAGAAAGGTTTTATCACTTATGAGTCACAGATCTCAGTTCCCCTAAAACCGGGGTCTGCAACCTTTGACACCAAGAGTCATTTAGACCAGAGTTTAACTGACCAAAGCCGAGATGCAAAGTCCCAACAAAAATGCACATTATTTCATTATTTATGTTTGTGGCCATTGAGCCAGTCATTTACAAAATGTAGCTTAAATATTTCCAACAATTAAATGATAACAGTTTTTTATGTACAGTAATAAATGAAATAAAAATATTTTCTTCCCTTTTACCATCAATTTTGCTTAGTTATCTGACATGTTAATTACACAAATGATAAAACTCAAATAAAAATTCAAATAAACTACAAAATCCATTATTATTTCAAACGATTTGGAATTTCCATAAAGGTAAAGAGCCATAATGGAGGGATAGAAGAGCCACATGTGGCTCCAGAACGTCAGGTTGCAGACCGCTGCCGTAAAAGGTCATTTTACAGCAGGTGTCAAAGTCAAAGCCCGGATCAGGAACCTCCAGATATTTTGTTTTAGTGTTATTAATGGCCAGATTTTATCTTGTGCGCATTTCTAACTTGTATAATTTTGTCAAAATATATTTTTATGGGGAGTAAAATATGGAAATTATTTAAGATTTAAGTTGATTTATTCTGGAATAATATTCCTGCCTCTTTATAATTCATATTTATATTTAAAAAAATGTTTAAAAAAAATTGTCATTCTGCTAGCTTTTTGACTAACCTAAGTTTTTTGTTTTAATGTTTTAGGCTAATTTGGCATTTAGCTAATATTTTAGCTGGCTATCAACTTCAGCGTTTTCGGCCATCAGCTTTTGTGTTTTCAGCTATTAACTTCAGCGTTATTAGCTATCAATTTCAGCATCTTCAGCTGCCAAATTCAGCTTACAGCATTAACACTAGCATTATCGCAGGTAATGCTATATATCTAGTCATAATTATGTTAAAAAGTTACAGTTTTAAAAATTTTGTTTTAGTGTTCAATAAATGTTTATCCTGTTCTGCCCGTGACCTAAGGTGTGTTTTGGATTTCGGCCCCTTGTGCGATTGAATTTAACACCCCTGATATACAGCCATGTTAGGTTGTCCATCACAGGAAAGCTTTTCTACAAGAAAAAAAGTATTGACCTACTGATTTTTCTGAGAAAAAAATGATTGACATAGTCAATCTTTTACTTGCTTGAAAAAGTTGTTTTCACAGTGGAAAAGACTTAAAGTCAATATAAAAGATCAAATTTTTGAGCAAAGTTCCAAATAACACTTTAATTTTTTTTTCTTAACTTCACAACTCTAAAAATGTGTCTTTAAGTTTACAATATTTCTAAAATACTCCATAGAATTTGAATTAAAAAATAAATCACACACTGGTGTGATGGGTTTCTTCACTTTTTTGTAACTTTTGCTGCTTTCGGTCCTTCCAGGTACTCGTTCTGTCGAGCCTTTCTAACATCACTAAACGAGCTAAACGACTACGCGGGTCAACACGAGGTCATAGCGGAGAACCTCAGTTCTCAGATCATCACTGATTTGACGCGCTACCTGCAGGAGCTCAAGGCTGAGAGAAAATCAGTGAGTTGATTTTTCACTTTCTTCTGTCTTTTCTTTTCAGATATTTCAAAGAAAGCATTTTTTATTACTATACGTTTATATAAATAAAGCTTTCCTAAATTGTTGATGTCAGTAGTGCAGGTAGAAGCCTCATATAGATGAAAAAAGGGTTTCTGAAGAGTCTGTCACGAAAGGAACTGAAGTGGAAAACAAAGTGCTGCTCAAAGGCACTCTGACCTGCTCTGGTTTTTAGAGCACACATCTGTGTCCAAAGACAGTGAAATGTGGGATGCTGCATTCACTCAGACCATTTGTATTGAAGGCTAGCTTTTAGCGACAGCAGGATGGGGGATTTCCAGTCCCTTCAAAGGAGGGGATCCTGCGACCGTGTCATTGAGGGGCTGCCGAGCTTTAAGCGTGTTCATGTTCGTGTTGCAGAGGGTCCTTGAGCAGATCTTTGCTGCTCACAAGCTGCAGGATGCCGCTTTGACATTTTTCATAATCTGTATCCTCTTTTGCTCTGCATTTCCCTTTGTGTCTCAGGAGCTATTTATCCTGTGTGTCAGACTGTGAAAACACCCCAAGCTGTGTCAGTCAGGGGTGGGGGGGGTTCCCCATTAGAGCAAAATTATCATTAAATGGGTTGCATTTCATGTGCAGACACTCAGCCAAAAGTTCCCCCCCTTGTATTTGAGATAGTGCGGCATTTCCACACATTGAAGCATGGATAAATGATGTCGCGCCAAGAAGGCAGCGGAGAATGAAAAGTCAAGTCCCAGATGCTAAGAAAAAAAAAAAAAAAAAGAACCTCAATTGAAAGTGTCTCCGCGTTCACAAGTTAGCAGGAAAAGTGCTGGTTGTAATGACTCCAGCGTCACCCTTTCATTTCCCTTTTTTCCCTCACATTTCATTTGCAGTTCAGTAGCCATGTTAGAGTTTTTATGCTTTTTCTTTTTCTAAATTGTCCCCTTGTAAGGTGTAAGGAAAGGCAGTGCAGGAAGACAGATGTTTTGAGGCAGGGCCAAGGGGCGGCTAACAATCAGTTTAAAAGGCAGGTAAAATCCTCACTACTAACCCAAAAGCAGAACTTAGACCCAGATACTTTCTCTTGTTGGTGTTCTGTAACTACTTCCACTTACGTGTGTCCATGTCAGTGTAAAGCTCATAGGTTAAACGTTTTTTAAAAGCTACTCACTCCAGTTAACAACGCACTACAAACATTTCTTAGATTTTATTCAGTCAAAACCAAAAAAAAAGTACTATAAAACCACACATTTGCATTGCTATGCACCGTTTAAGGCTTAAAAGTATGAGGTGTAATGTTGAAGATCGGTCTGGGTTAATATGGGATGAAGACTAAGACTCAGTGGACTATGTGCTCCAAAGATGTTCGGTCAGCAGACTGCTGTTCTATCAGGAGCTTACATTTCCTCCAATGAGAGACCAGCTTTAACTTCCTGCTTCACAGAGACTTGTTATCTGTGTTTTTTTATTACAGATATGCCCAAAACTTTATTGAAATTCTAGAAATGTTAAAAAAAAAAAAGCACAATTTCGCAATTACACTGTTTCCATTGAATCATAATTATGCGAATAAATACAAAGCAACTCGCACAATAAGTTAGAAGACAGAAGCTGATGGGCGGTCATAAAATTTGAACAATAGCTAATTGCTAAACTAAACAGACTAAAACTAAACTGGCTATCCCTGCCCTTAGAGTCTCCTTCTCTGTAAGGAAATACTCCCAAAAATTAAAACTGATTACAGGAAAAAAGACCTTCGGGATGTCCACATGAAGGAGAAATCCTCTCCCAGGACAGAAATGATTTACCAGGACTATTAAAGAAGAATTAGCTTATCCAACTCTAGAACTACGTATTTGAATAGAGTTCATCCAGATAGGACTGGGGGACTGGTTGGGACAAGGTCCACAGCCTAGATGAGCCAGAGGTGCAGTCCATGGCCAAAAACAGGAGCACAGACAATCCACCAGGAATCTGAAATCCCTCCCGCTCCCCCGGAGGAGAGTAGGAAAGAGGAACAATACGTGAATTGCACTGCACCAAACAGAAGCACAGAGAACTAAATCAAATAAATAATAAAGAATACAGGAGAGGGGAAGTCAATGAGAATAGGTTCAAGTTTTTGCCAGAGCACCAACGCTCATCATCATCCATCAAAGGAGACGTCAGCGTCTTATTCAGGCCATGGAGCGGGAAACTACATGGAAGCGGATACGGATAAAAAATGTTCGGGAAATCATGGTTAGTAATTTTACAGAGGAGCTATGGATCCAACAATTCCACATGACACGCTCAACCTTTGATGAGCTGTTTGATAATGTGGAATTTCATGTGAGGTTAATGCTTGTTGATTATGTGACTCATTTAATTTGAAAATGCGTTTCAATTAGTTTTGCGAAATATGCAATTTTTATATGCCTCAAAAAAACCACCTCATCCAAGCACAGCCATTTTTTTCGATAAATCTGAGTTTTTAATTTTTATTTTCATGTTTCAATTTGGCCAATTTATCATTGCAAGTCCACTTTTTGTAATTTCATAGTCAATGGAAACTCAGGTAGTGTTAGAAGTTTCATAACTCACATCAGCCCAGAAGAAACGATTACACTTTACATGTTGGAATTGTGTTAGTTTCATTCAACTAGCTATATCAAACACACAACAGTCAAATCCAAAGTACCACCTTTGCTAAACTCCAGTAAATCTTTGTGCTTTTTGTCCCACAAGAAATAGTGGTGAGAATGATCAGGGTTCAGGTGAAATTCAGCCATTTTAAATCAAAATATGGTCAAACTGCTGGTTAGCCAGTCAGTCTGACTGCAGCACCCAACACAAAAGATTCCATCCAAGTCACCCCCAGGACATGTCAGAGATTAAGAGCCATCGTTTTCATCCCTCTCAGTGTGGGACACTGGTCATTCTCCGCCTGTAGCGTCTTCTGGTTCTCATTCTTCATGCTAAGCCTGACAAAAAGCTGCATATATACGTCGCCTGGGGTCTCTCAGACTTCTAGTTGGTGACCTAGGGGGTTTCTGCCATACACTGTAGAATCACGGTACAGCTCGACCCCTGCAAATAGGAAGTTCCTGCTGTCTCCAAGAAGCCAAAATCCCCTAGACTTCTATTAAGAAATCGGAAAGCCTTCTATTTGTCAGAATAACCATTCTTGTTCCAATACCTTTTCCTCATCATTTTCTTGCTAATCCGAATTAGTTTTTCATATTTTTTATTTATCGCCAGTCCGTGGCCTGAAAAAGGTTGGGGATCACTGCTTTAGACTACTCTCCGACAAGTCTGCTTCCCACCTACTTCACCCTTACTTACTCTTGAGTGTTTTATGTGTTCACCATGACCCGTCACCTGCAACATGCCTCTTGAAAAAAAATGTCCTTGAACATCTAGGGTCTATGGGGTCATTGAGCGGTTTACCTTTTGTGCGGACAACCTGTGTGCCCGGTATAGGTTTGTCCATTTGTGTCCACTTGCAAGGATATTTCTAAGAAAGATGGCATGTATCTGTACGGTGCATCTCTGAACTAAAATCTGCTCATCAGGACATCTGCATCATTACCTGCATCCCAGAAATGAATATTAATTCGAAAGTACTTGTAGTCTGCACTTGATCTGATCAATGAATTAAGTTTTGATGGGACAATTTGTAAAAAAGTGTCTCTTCAGTTTAGTTATCATTGCAGCTCAGAACTGTGATAATCTTTGAACATCTTTGAAAATATGAAGACAGGTATTTACTTTAAAAATTGTTTTGTTCCACAGTAGAACTGTCCTCCTGTTTGTGGTTTTTGGTGTCTGGTTTAGAGGTTTTACTTTGTCTCAACATTTTGTTTGACCTAAATGAGATGCATTTGGGGCATTATTCAATTTAAAAAGTTAGTTGACTACATTTGCTTGTCAGGGTCCCGTTTCTGTGTGAGATCAAATACTTCCTCTTAAACCAGGGGACACTTCTTTATTTCATTCAACTTCCCTAAAAACTTGGGAAATGAGAAGTATGACTCCTAGAGGTAAACCAGGGCTCCGTCACTCCTCACGTTACCGAGGGTGAGATCAACCATGCATCAGTGGCAATTTCACATCTCCCAGTTCTAGACAGCATACAAACAGAAGTCAGCAGTGACTTCCTTGTGCTCGTTGAAGCTCTAAAATACAAGAGAAGCTAAAGAAAAAGCTTTCCATTCTTTCTGATGGCCGTTGAATTGCAGCATTAGCATTCAGCTCAGCCTCTGAGTCGATGGGGATGCCTCATCAACAGTCTCAGGCGAATTCTTTGGCCTATCAACTTGAATCACTGCATACATAAAATCCAATCATGGTTCTTTTATTAAAACAGTCAAGTTGTGATGCTGTTCTTTTAGGATTCCACTTCCTGTGGATTTGGATGCAACCCACGCAGACCAGTCAGACAGTCTTACTTTGTTCACAGTGAAACTCAGTCCAAGATCCATCATGGCCTATCTGCTCCCCAAAAAGACATTCATGGCTGACTTCTCAAATATAGTTAACTTGAAGTTGTATTGAAGCAACATTTCTGCATTCATCTTTTTGTCTTTACATCACTATCCTTGGCAAACTTCCATCCATTCATTTTCAGAACAAACTTAATCCCCATCAGGGTCATGGGATTGCTGAAGCATATCCTAACTACTATGGCCGTGATGCAAAGATAAAGCAGTTGACCTCTGATTGGAGGATTACAGCTTCAGTTGGGCAAGTATTGAACCCCACATTGTTCCTGGTGGTTATAGGTTGGCGCCAATGTTTGGCTGCAGAGCCGCCATTAGTGTGCGAGTGCATGAATGGTTCTGTGATTGTAAAGCGCTTTTGGCCTTCTAAGAAGGTAGTCAAGTGTATGCCATTTACCGAGGATGGCTCACTGGTTCGTTCCAGGACCATAAACTCAACATTTACTCACCAGTTGACCTAAGAAGCACGCTTTTGGACTCTGGTAGGAAGCTAGAGTACTTGGAGAACCTTTGGCATACTTTTATTTTCAAATGACGGAAGATCAATGTGATCTCCCATCTCTTTTCAGTATCAGTCAACTCAGTTGGGTGGTTTTAGTAATATTTCTAAACCTTTTATGAGAGATTTTTCACTTTAATGTTTCCTAAGCAGGAAAAGTTACTCTTCAGAGCAATCTTTTGAACACATCGTTGGTTACTGTTTGAGGTCAAGAGATTTACTAAAATCATACAGTTACATTCAGAGGGTAACATTTGATTTTTTTATGGGGCGTTTCTAAGCCAAAAAAAAAAAAAGGAAGATGTGCTAAAAGATGAAGTCATTGAAAATTGGATATAGATTTTAAATGAGTTAATAGTGGGGGAAGGAAATAGATTACTGGTAAAATATTGGTCTATATTAATTAAATTGATCTTATATGTATGCATGTATGTATATCAATACGTAATGTATTTAAATTTGTGGGATATCTTTCTATTTGACATTAAGTTTTGTATCTATTATTTTGGGATGAGCTTTGATAATGTTTTAGCTCAGTCCTTTTAGGTTTATTTAAACTTTCCGAAATGTCATGTTAATTAGGGGTGCATATTGAGAGCCTGTACTGCTGTGTGTGTTGGTTATGTGTATTTAATCTTTGTTTTTTCCTATTTTGTTTGGTTTCTATTCTGTCATTTGTTATTATTTCTTGAAATGGAGTCCCCCGTGAAAACGAGGGGTTTATCCTACCACTTCAGTTTAAATGTGTAAATAAAATAAATAATGTTGATTATTGTTTAAAAGTAGTAAAAAAAAAATGTTTTAGGAACCAAACTTCAAAAAGACTATCTTAGCTGCTGTCTTTAGATCCAATTATTGTTCGATGGTCACTTTCCAACACTTCTAATGAAAAAAGTTTCAATGTATGTTTTTTAATAGGTTTGTAAGTAACTTGCATTTTGGTGCTTGTGTCATTGTTGATAGAAAAAAAAAGACCAAGTGCATGCAGGTACTTGTTCTTTTTGAAATAAGGAAACCAATGTCAACTGAAGGCATGAGGAGAGCAGAAACTTTGCTGCAGGCTTTGCTCACAACATGTGTTTGTGAAGCTCCATGAGAACAGCATGTGCTCTGGTTCACACAGTCTCACAGCTTCCTCCCCCTATGCTATGATTTATGAATTCCATACCAGTGTCTGCAGATTACTTTGAGTTGTTTTTATCTGTGAACATCCACTGAAATAGTGAGAGATTTTCTGTTTGTGATGAAAGTGAGACGTTTTTCTTTTAAACACAAATTCATTCATTCAGGAATGTCACATTTCTGAAATGTGGAGCAATAATCTTAAACTTTCTCTGGTGACGTTAATGTTTCCCCATCACCATCTGAGATTTATTCACAGTTTATAGTAAGAGATCCCTTTGATGTGCCTCTTTTTTTATAATCCATAACACATTGAGGTCAAGTTCATCGGATTTGAATCCCGTCAACTTCGTTAAAGCTAATGCTTTGTTTTTTTCTCCCCTTTTTTACAGCACTTCCACGATGGACGGAAAGCACAGCAGCAGCTTGAAAGCTCGTGGAAACAGTTGGAATCAGTAAGTGGCCACATTTTTGCACACATTTAAAAAAAAAGAAATTTGAATAAATGTAAGTTGTTCTGTTAAGTGTTTCACAACTTAAAATTTTCGTCATAATGCCTGAAACACATGTGGTTTTAACTGCTCTAAAAGAAAGTTCAACATAAAAGTGGATGTTTTGTCATTTTTTTAAATCCAGGCTAAGATTGAAATCCAAGGACTAAAAAAAAAAAAAAAAAAAAAAAAAAAATTTAAACTCAAAAGTCTGCAAAATTAAGAATTACAGTAGCCTTCTTGTAATTGCACAAAAAGTGCATAAAACTTCATGTTTGTATCAGGACGCAGTGAATAAAGGAGCCACAATGCATGAAACAAGACATTGTTGCAAAAACTTGAACATAATAAACAAACTTCAACATGACAAGGGTGGCAAAACAAATGTTCTGACAAGCATGACTTGAAAACCAGACACTTCTATATGCTGATGACAATCAACTGAAGTGAAAACAGCTGTAGTTGATTGAGAACATGAACCTGGAGTGACTGCAACAAGGGGATAACTCAAATACATTTTACACAAAAATCACAATTAAGTAATGCTGAAACGTTTTTATTTTTTTTATTTTATTGTATTTCTTTTACATTTTATCTTAGGAAATTAATCTACTGGTAAAAACTGGCTTCTAAAATGCAGCCCATAGATGTGATACTCAGTGAAGCCGAATTAAAAGGTGTAATTAAAGGAAAAGTAAAGCAGTTACAGCAAAAAAGGTGAGAAGAAGAAATTAAAGGATAGGCCTAGGATGTACTTTTCTGAAGCAACAGCTTTTCATGACAGACAAAGATACAAGTATGCAGGACAACGGAGAATATTCAAAGAACATATAGGTAAACTGAAAATATACACAATATGTTAAGTAGTAGAGCTGCTAATGAGTTTTTGATGGAGAAAGAGTTGGTTGGTTGGTGGGGATTCTTATCCACACTCCAGACTGGGTGGTCATGCACCACGAAGCTGTTTGCCAACAGCCAATAAACAACAGAAATAGAAGAAGAACATGACCAAAACCAAAAAAGAGCACCGAAAAGACAAACTCAAGTGCACAATCCCTGTAGTTTCTATATCATTTTGGAACTTTTTTTTTTGGTATAATTCATTATGCTGTCAAAACTTTTTTGTTGCCACTGAATTTTAGCAATCCTTGTGAGTTCATACGTTGCAGCACAGTTCTGTACATGTTTGCATATGTGCAAAAAAAAGTATTGTTTTGAGAATAAAGTGCTTTATTAACTATTTTAAAAAAATTGAACATGTGAATGGGGCTGGGTTTGAAGACCAACTCCACTGAAAATCGTTTTTTTTATGTTTTAAACATGTTCTTGTAGCATTTTTCTCATGATGGAGGCCATATATGAAGTAATTTCAGATTAAATCTAAGTTTCTGAGCATTTCTATATTTAACTCGTGTTGGATCAGGAGCAGATGAAAACTCACGGTTTGAAAAATCTCCGGTTTGTCATGAAGCATCTGCAATTTAGCAGCCTAAACTCTCTTCTTTTGTCCATTTATGATGCATTCACATGCAGACAAGTGAATCCATTAACGTCTTAATTTTCTTCATCTTGATGGTCATGATAGTTCTGATATTTCTTGCAGATTTTTTCTTTTTTGTTATGCTAATGTAATTGCTACAAGCAGCTCCTGCTGCTCTGCAGAAAATATGTCATGATAATCATAATAAAAAGACCACTGGGAACAATTTTACAATAGAAAAAATATAGTTGGAGTAGTACTTAAAAATATATGTACATATTAACTGATCTTTACTCACAAGATACAACTGGCTCTTTTGGCTTTCCTTTAGATTCATTAATTCTATTGTTTTTAGACAGTAAACAGTTAGTTTTTAATTAAAATATTCATAATTTGCTACTGAAAGTTCCCCTTTTGGTCAGTTTATGTAAATAACTCATTATGTAAAAACTGTTTTGTTGAACTTAGCAAACTTGTTTTAAAAAACAAATTTGACAATAAATAGAAGTTTTTGCAAATTATATGGAATTTAAAATTAAAAAAGCATCATGTACTCGATAGAAATGAAATAATACAGTTACTCAGATGTGATACCCAGCCCTAGTTTTGAAAAACAGTTGAACCAAAAGTTCTGGTTGAAGGAGTAGCAGGAGAAACTCCCCCAGAACCGCACTTCTTATCTCCGCCTGGCCCCTTTGAAGAAGCAGAGAAATGTGAGGGAGATGCATCACGGCCTTGTCCTCCTCAAAGCCCTCTGTGCGCTCAATGATAGCATTGTGAGCGAGGCGCAGAGGCACAGTTCAGAGTGCACACTGGCCCAACAAACACTGATTGTTCAGACAGAGGGGTCGAAAGAGGCTCGGATGAATGCTTGTTTTTCCGTCCACAAACGGCCACTGTGAATATTAGTTTAATCTGCAGGCTGCAGACGTTAACAAACCGGGCTGCTCTGTCACCGACAGAAACGCACAAAGCCAGGCCTTAAACATGCATGACGTACGAGCTCAGTAATCATTTGTATGTATATCTGCATCTACATAAATGATGTTTCCTCTGGTTTCAGTGTAAAAAGAAGTTTGAGAGAGACTGCAAAGAAGCAGACAGAGCGCAGCAGTACTTTGAGAAGATGGATGCTGACATTAACGTGACAAAAGCTGATGTGGAGAAGGTACGTATGCACTGAGGGAACATGAGCTTCACACAGCTGCCTGGTTCGCCCTATATATGACTGATACTGTGATTGAACGTCTGTTGATCTGCAAATCTAATAGCGTGCAGCTTGCCTGCATTTCTGTCAAATTAGTTTCTCCGTGCTGAGTAAATCCCATGGCTGCTTCAGCAAACACATGCAGCCATCATTGGATTCTGCAGAGCACTCCCCCTCAGGCTTGGAGATGATGTCACTTCCTGCCGTCATCAGCAATTAAAAGAAGCTTTCGTAGATCTAAACATTTCACCCCACACTGCTCTCACGCCCGAAAGGCATCATGGGTCAGCAGCGCCTGTTTCTGCCGCTTCATTAGCTGCTGCTGCAGCAGAGCGGCGCTCAGTGTAGGCGCAGTACAGAGCCCATTTTCATGCAAACACCCACCGGAGAAGAGCCAAACATTTACAAAAGACAAATTCAAATGGAGATCAGCATTTTAGCACTTTAGTTTTCCTCCTGCAGCATTCAAGACTCAAACCAATCACAAGCAAGTCTTTATTTCTGATTTACTTCTTGATATTTTAACTAAACATTTACTATTTGCACTTTCTTTTGAGAATCATGCTTGTGTCTGAATAGACCATGACATAAAACTGTAATCTAAACACATTTGATCTATTTTACGCAAAAACAAAAATGCCAACTTTATTCTAAGAAAGAAAGAAAAATACATTTTTATGGCTTTTCTCACACTTCTGCAGCCCTTTTGTAAATCAACTACTTTATTTTTGAGGAAAAATCCCCCAAACCACTATTTTTTTTCATAAAATAAAAGACTCATCAAAAATAAATATTGATTTCCAAAATATGAATCACAGTTTTCTTTATTTTATGACCAGATGTTCAGATTTTTTAAAATAGCCCTAAAAAACAAAGAATTTAATTGTTTTAAGAGCAGATAGATGCATAGACAGACAGACCACGAGAGAGAAAAATGAAAACAACAATAAAAAAAGTGTTAGAGACTAAATTACTAATAAAACGCCAATAAATATGAATAAAAGAGCAATAAAAGGTACAAAAAAGAGAGCGAAGAAGGAGCGACCCCACTCACCCTAACCCCCACCAAATGCCTCCCATTTTTACTTCATGCACCCCCGAAATATTTCACAATGTCGTCTGCCCAACCAGTCAGCAGGTCCAAACATGATGTCCGACTTCAGAGGGAACCAAAGATTCAGATGTAGTTGTTTAATAATCCAGCAGCTTGAGGTTAAAAAACTGTTGGTAATAGCTGCTTTATAGTGTGTAAAATAAGACTCTTAAAGAGTTAAAAGTGGAGTGTAAAAGAAAACCATAACATTTTGTGACATTTTGGATTGAAAAAGTTGAATATTCTGTTTTGAAAATGTTCCTTTTTTTTAATAATGTCTTAAAGACTTCCTATTCTTAGCTCCGGACATGAAGTCTTTTAGCTATTTCTGCTAATATATTTATACAGTTATATTTTCAGAGATGACCTAACTGCTCAGTTTCCTTTTACACAGTTAATGAATAAAATATGGAAAAGGTTAAAAAAAAAGTTGACAAAGTTTAAGTAATGAATGTTTGGATGGATCTGCAGTAGTTTTATTGCTTGATTTCTGATGTCGTTCTTCATTGGTTGTAGAGTTGAGGTTTTTCTGGGTTTTTTCTGGGAAGCTGCAGCAAACCTCTAACTGTTCCCTCTTCAACCTTTGGCAGGCAGATCCTTTAATTCGGGTTTGTCTTTGCAGCCAAAGCAATCCACAAAAGGTTTACGGCTTTGTGTGGAAGCTCAGTTGCACTCGTGCGTAAACTGACAGACATCCGAGTCAAAAAAACAGACTCCTCGGTGCTTTACGTTCGTCTCCAACAGCATAAAAAGTTCAGCATTTACGTGGAGACCGTTATAGTGCACCAACTTCTTTATTTTTTTTGGGTGTGATGACATGCCTAGTGGTGCAGGAAGTGTAACTATAGCGACCACTTTTTTTTTTGCTGGGAAAAGTTAACAAACCTTTGTGTGTATTGTGTGTTTGTGCGTTTATTTTATGCCATACCCTGAAGCGAGGTTACCATAAGGTAGGTTGGGCAGATTTGTGGAGCAAACACATTGTCTCGACTTATGTCTCAACGCACAAACACACATCGTACTGCCGAGTCAACCTGTCTGACTGTGATCGAAGCTTTATACGCCGTCTCTTGATGTTTATATGTGTACGAAGACAATGCTCTGATTAAGACAGCAGGAAGTCTCTGAGGTGTTACACACTGAACTCTTGGCAGGAGAAATAACTCCCAGAAGATGACAACAGGATGTGATGTGGCTGCAGCTGCTCGTTTCAACATTTTGCCACCTGCCATGTTGCCACGGTGACAACACAACCTCACCACTGCCTAACGCAGCACTTTGCATGAGGCAATGCCAGTAAAGCACATGAAGGCCTTCCCCCAGGCTGACCGAGACGTCACATTTGGTTCTTAGCTTAGTGCTGGATTTCACATTACTTCATTGAAGGATCGTTTTTCACTGAGGTATTATCTGGATTATATGCTGGAAGTAATGCACCTCAACTCCTGAAGTTATCCACTTCCTTTTATCTTGTTTTTACTAATACCTTAAAAACAACTGGTGGATACAGGCTGTCTGAGGGCAAATAATGGGCAAATCAGAGCAGGGCATGCAGGTGGGCCACACAAAATTTCAAGATCGTAGACCGCTCAGGAAGGCCATAGGGTGAAAATGTTCTTGCTCATTTTTTTAAGAGTACACCGTTGTCAAAAGGTCGTAATGACACTTAAACAACATCACACACATCAAAAATTTATGTTTTAGGTGTCCCCAACTCGTTTTTTTTTTTACATATTGGCAGCTCCAATTAAATCAGGGGTTCAGGCGTTTTGTCGGACTTGGACTGTTTTTTTGGGACGTGGCTGGTATCGGTACCCTGACCCTTTACCCTAACCCAAACCCAGTCAGCAAACTGGTACCACGTCCAGTAGCGGACGTGCGTAGTTCAACTAAAGGAACCGGTCCGGTATCGCGGGTCCAGTACCGGATTAGAGTACCAGTGTGGTTCGGAGGTTGGGGAGCTCTGATTTATTTGGAGCAGCCAGCACGTCAAAAAATGACAAGTTGGGGACACCCAAAACGTGAATTTTTGATACAGAGGGGTCCTTAGCCAATTGTCAACATGTGACGACTTAGGAATGAGAATTTGTTGACCGGTCCGTTCCGCGTCCACATGTCTCATTTTTTTCCCCTGTCTGTGGCCCAGTTCCAAGCAGCCCTTGGACTGGTACCAGTTGGGGTCCAGACATTGGGGGTCCCCTGATTTAATGTGGATAGCCAGAAGGTCAAAAACAACAAGTTGGGGACACCAAAATGTCAAAAAGTGTTGTGGAGGGGGCCGAACCATACAGCCATACATGACGAGTTGGAAGTGAAAATGCGTTGGACATTTGTTAAAGAACAAATTAAGTGAACAAATTAACATTTGGTGTTCACACTGGACTGTCGCTACCCAATACTAGCACATTTTCCTATAGTTGGAAGAGGCAAAGTGCGAAATGTTGAAGCAGTTTAAATGTTGTGAGTCTTGCTCCAGGCTTTGTCTTTCACTGCTCTATTTTCAAACAGATGGGATTTCTTTGAATTAGAAGGAGCGGCACCCATACATGCTTGATTGGTCAAAGTTCAACTGGTAAAACTTGCAACGTGCATTCAGTGGCCATACATTTTGTTCATAAAGGCCCAAAAACGGTCTTAAAATTCAGCATAGCGACATGTGAAAGCAAGAGTTTTGCTCGAAACATACATTTACATAGACTTTTAATTGAAAGTGGACCTGGTTGCTAAGGCCAGTGTGCAAATAGCTTTAGGGTAAGCAAGACCACTGCGCAGGATTTGTGGGGGTATCACTTGAAAAGCCTGTTAGAGCTTTTCAAGTGATGAGTGCACTCCCAGTTAGAAATTGGCAGTTAGAAATGAGGAAATTAGACAATCTGAGTGCAGTTCTTGAGGGCATCCTACAGGCACTTACGCATCACTTGCACACAGGTAATATTTGCACCTAACTACTAACTAGAGTGTGAGGTTAAGGCACGACAGCAGCACCAGTACCTCATGAGTGCTTGTAACTTACATTATTCTTACAAATACCTTACCACATGCACGGCAATCGACAATTCTCATGAAGTCCCTTGAAGGCTCAAGGGACAACCAGAAAATTCTCAGCACCCGTCTGGGTCAACTATATGGCTGTGACTAAGGCCTTAACCACATGGAAGTGAAGGGAGATAGATTTGGGAGATTGAAATGCTCTGTCCCATGTGGGTGCAACAAGTCATTTGTAGCTGTATATGAGTTTACCAGATTACAATCTCAGGCCTTTAGGGAGACTCTTTGTTCCTGGTGACCTTATGAAATCATGTGTGAACCGGCTTGAGAGGAGATGGAAAAAGGAAACAGATATGAGAACCTATCAGCGGGAACAAAAACTAGACACTCACACACCCCACGCTGTCTAGCTGAGATAATCTCATCTCCATCTGCTTGCTTTGGGTCTGTAATAGGCTGCTCCTGCTCCTTTCCTAACTGTCTGTTTCCCCTCACTTAACACTAACCCAATAAAAAGAATCTGTTACTAGCATCCCCCTGCTAAATCTGAGACAACAATACCAAAGCCACCACATTGAGGCAGACGGAATAACTCTGAAAATGTTTGTTTTGGCTCTCACATGACGTAACGTTGAAGGCTGCTCCGTGACTTGCA
Source organism: Oryzias melastigma (assembly GCF_002922805.2). NCBI lineage: Eukaryota > Metazoa > Chordata > Actinopteri > Beloniformes > Adrianichthyidae > Oryzias > Oryzias melastigma. Next base: position 5,829,639 of record NC_050523.1, read on the forward strand.
CCTGTGCGCGTCCACGAGCTCCATGTTTCTGTGTGCGCATGTGTACACACTAATATAAATGTGCCGGCTAATAAAGGGGACACAGCGGTTTAATGAGACGTTGACGTGCTTTTTTTTTTCCCCCCTCAGGCACGGCAGCAAGCTCAGGTGCGGCACCAGATGGCCGCCGACAGTAAGAACGATTACCACTCCTACCTGCAGAAGTACAACCAGGAGCAACATGAACATTACTACACTGTTATTCCCAACATATTTCAGGTAAAAACGATGAAAAGGTGGCTTTAAAACTGTATATAGTTTCATTTTCATATCTGATACTGTGTCAGAATTGTGAGTTCATGTGAACCCCCCCAACCCACACTGCTAAAAATAACATGGTAGACGCAGGCGAAGGGGTTATATAACACATTGTGCACACATTGTGGTATTAAACCATTCTTTGTTTAATAATCAATTATTTCTTTATAAACATCACCTTGCAGAAACTTCAAGACATGGAAGAGAAAAGAATCGAGAGACTAGGAGTATGTATGAAGACATTCGCTGAGGTGGACCGCCAAGTGCTGCCCATCGTGGGGAAGTGTTTAGACGGCATGACGAGCGCCGCTGAGGGCATCGAGCCCAAGACCGTGAGTACACACAATCATAAATCTGTGCACAGATCCCATATGGGACACATTACTCACTAAGTCCTGCTGACCACAATCCACACATAGTGGAAATAGGCTATCACAGAAGCAACAAGTCTGTGACAAGTCTGCATGGGACTTTTTAGGGGGCCTCCCAAACAAACTTGTGAGCAGCAGCCTGCCCTGAAACCATAAACTAAGAGCAGATTGAGTATGTGGGCTGGTCCTTTCTTTATAGTTAGAAAATCAATGATCCAAGCAGCGCAGTGTTTCTCCCCTGAGCCTTTTGTCAGCTTCTTTGTGTTAAAAATATACTTGGTAGTTCCCTTTAAAGGGCCATTACACAGAGTTTGCACAGCGATCCCACTTCACTGACTCTGAAATAAAGCTTGGGGAGGACGTTAGCTTAAAACAGGGGTGTCAAACTCAATCACACAGGGGGCCATAATCCAAAACACACCACAGGATAAACATTTATTGAATACAGTAAAACAACATTTTTAAAACTTGAAAAACATAACTTTTTAACATATTTATGATTAATAAAAAGGCAGAAATATTATTCCAGAATAAATTAACTCAAACCTTAAATAACTTTCAACATTTTGCTCTCCATCAAAATATATTTTGTCAAAATTATACATGTTTGAAATGAGCAGAAGATGACATCTGGGTATTAATAACAAAAAATGATCTGGAGGGCAGGATAGAATCACCCGGAGGGCCGTATCCGGCCCCCGGGCCTTGACTTTGACACATGTGCCTTAAAACTAGCAGATGATGCCTCAGAAATTATCTAATTTTTTTTTGTTATTTTAAAGTCTCTTTACTCTTAACTATAAATATTTTAACATTATGAGTATTTTTTTATTTGGTTTAACCCTTTAACACCAGAGATTTAGCTCTAGGATTGACATTACTATAATGTTACATACACACCAGGCATTTGACACAACATGCTTTTAGCATGTAATGTTCACGTTGGACTGTTGCTACTCGATAATAGCACATGCACATGTACTTGGAAGTGGCTCGGTACAAATATGTGCGCGCTTGCGCACACTCACAATCAATATAAATGATCGTTCATGAGCGGAGAGACAGAGACAGCTAAAGAGAGTGAATAAAAAAGAGCATGGCTCCCGGGAAGAAGTCAGAAGGGAAAGAGTCGTGAAGCTGCGTCGTCACCCATGACTGTTGTCATGCTCTAAACTACAATACCAGAACAAGACTTATTTTCACCTTTACACCAAATTTTATTGTAAACTACATTGAAGCAAGGAAGTGCAGCAAGAAACAAAAAGTATCATTAAGCCTCCTATAAAGCTAGTAAAAAAACGGCAAGGTTCATGATTCAAATAGAAATAAGGAATAGCTATCTTTAGACGGTGCAGAACACAGCTTTTATTTGTTATTGCTCGTTGATGCGCAATCATGATTTATTTCTGTTTTTATGTGTTTTTTTTCTCACATGCTAAAATAGTAGGCAGCTTCTGTTCTGAATACAAGCACTATGATATATTGAAATGTCACATGTTGGCTGCCTGCTGCATGACAAAAACAAGAGTGTCCTGAGGGACTGCATCGTATGTGTGCTGAGTGCACGACACAGCTCCAGGGAGATGACTCCAGTCTGCTCTGCTGAAGTAAACAGCGACGGCGGGGAAGGACATGTCACATGTTTCCTCCTCAGCCTGTGTCTCGTCCTCCACATGTGGAGAAAACAAAGCAGATCTTTAACCTCAGAACCAAACTCCAACTGTCTGTCTGTATCAGCGGAGACAGGTCGATGGACACTGCGCTGATAAACGCACTCCTTCCTCTGTTTTTTTTTTGAGATACCCCTTTTCCTCTTTCCTTTGTGGCATAAAAGATAACACATGCAATCTAAAATGACATACATCCTCTGTTCAGTCATAGTTTGATGAAAGGCTACATCTTCTCCTCCTCCAGGACTCCAATCAGGTGGTGGAGTCCTACAAGTCCGGGTTCGAGCCCCCAGGTGACGTGGAGTTCGAAGACTACGGTCAGGCCATGAAGAGGACGGTGTCGGAGACCAGCCTGTCCAACTCCAGAGACGGCAAAGAGAAGCCTGCTGGCAAGAGCAAAAGCAAACTGTGGCCTTTCATTAAGAACAAGAACAAGGTAACACGCGGGTGACCGCCGAACACGCTCACTGGTTCAGCCGCGTTCACACGGGGGTCACCTTGCTGTTTGTGGGATGAAGGGCTGGAGTTATAAATCCTGATAATCTCTTCTGCCTTTTACAACAGTGTTCACACTGTTAGATTACTGTCACTGATTGTTTCTATGAGTTACTCACATTTTTGCATAGATTTGGGTTTAGCTCTCGACATATTGTTTGCTGGTTCTTTGTTAGTATTGCAGTTTTTTGTTGTTATTATTTGCCACCCTCCTCCTCCTCCCTCGCAAACGCCCACACCGATTCTTCAGCCCTCCCCTCCGTAACTCTCACTAATGTATTTCTGCCTCTCTCAATGGACGGACTGAAACTGGCAGACATTAACACGCTGTCAGGTGTGACGTAACAAACTTCCTTCACTGTTTTCCACTGATCGATCGTCAGACTAAAGTGTCGGGAGCATCGGATTCCTGCTTTTGAACAAGCAGTACTCATCTGTCTGTCTTATTATATGGGCTGGTGGCGCTGTTGGTGCTGAGTTGGATCAGAGTATGAGTGTGTGAGGGGAAAACGCTCAAAACACGAGTCTGTGTGTGTGTGTTACTAAATGAAAAGGCTTAGCAGGGAGCACAAACATGGCAACAAATTCTTAGCAGCTTGGATAGCTGTCATGTGAAATACAGGAGGAAACCAGAGCATTGTGGGAATTGTATTCTTAGCTTAAAGAGGACAAATGCTGGATTACTCACCCCTGCATGCGCACTGTAAGTTTTTGTTGGTACTAATTACAGTGGTCCCTCGTTTATTGCAGGAAGCAGGAAGTAAACTCCTGACTACGCACTTTATACACTTTTCGCTGACAAACATTAATATTTTACCACTTTTCTCTCATCTTAAAACACTCAAAGTTCAAACCTGCATAGAGACAAAAGCCCAGTTATTGACTGTATATGAGAACCGGACTGAGTGAGTGTCATGTCACCCATAGAAAACGACTTACTTCCAGCTCCAACCAAATTAAGTCAATTTAATTTAAATCAAGTCGTTGGTTTTTTCATAGTTTACCCAGGCGTGCGACTTATACTCAGGAGCGACTTATTGGTGATTTTCTTTTAAACGTAAATAGATTTATATTCATTATTTTTCCACTAGCAACCAGTTGCCTTTGTTTACGCTAACAGCCACTAGAGGGTGCTGTATTTTCTTCTAACAGTGCCAGAACTGTCATCCCAAAAAACATGGAGGAGAATCTGATTATTTTCCTCTTAAATTTGGATATTTTTCTTATTTTTCACATTTCACATTTATTATTCTTGTTTTTGTTTTTTTGCCACGGCCAAAACAAAGTGCGACTTAAACTCCAAAATGGCTTAAATAAGGTTTTCTTCTTCTTGATTAGGCATTTTTTTGCTACTGCGATTTATACTCCTGTGCGATTTATAATCCAGAAAATTTCGGTAATTGGTCCAAGTCAGTTTGAGTCAATGTTTCTATGGCAACCACTATATTCGGGAGGGAGTTTGTTGGAAGTCCACATCTGTACTGCAAAAAAATCTATCAATGAAATGTTCTGAACGGCGGACATGAGGACCAGCAGGCACCGCCTACTTTTATTGAGGCATCTGATTGGCCAATTTACAACGTTAATAACTTTCACAACAGAAAAAATATCAAAGACTTCTCAATAAAGATCTATGGAATTTTGACCTTTTGGAGCTAGCAGGCTCTTCCTGTTTGAAACATGAGGTGGGAGGGGTCTCTCAGTCCAGTTCTCATGTACAGTCACTAGTCCGGTATTATAGCATCAAACCAAAGATCTGCTTGCTGTCAAATATTTATCTAAGTTTGGCAAACTGAACGCATTCTGTACAGGAGGCACGGCATGAGCCAGCCATGTCTGGCTCTTCTACCCCTCCATTTTGGCTCTCTGGTTAAAGAAAAATGCAAAGCTTTTAGTTTAAAAAAGTAACTGTAAAGTTAAGTTAAAAAAGTGAAATAACTTCTCACTCTGCAAGCCTCCAAAGCACAGTAGCCATAAGGGTTTGATAAATCGAGAACTAAACATTTGGACAAATTCCAGTGTTTTAAATGTGCTTCATGGTTCAAAAATACAATTAATTTGCTGTGTTTTAATTTTAAAAATTTGGATTTATTAATTTCTGGCTAAGAAACACCACAAACCTTTAAAAATATATATTTTTTTCCATTGCTGACATTACACTACCTACCACTAGATTTGCTCCATCGAGATGATCCTGTGTGATACAGGAAGTCTTTTATTTTGAAAGGCAGTCCTCTGAATCTCTGTAAAAAGTTATAAACTTTCATATTTGTGGAAAAAATTCTATTTTCTTATAAAGTTTGTTTTATTAATGCCAAAAAATAATCGTTTATTTATATTTCTCATATATATTTCACAATAACATAAATACAAAGTCTTATTTTTCTAAAGGATGTGTGGCTTTTACTGAGAAATTAACCTATATGGCTCTAAGTGTTAAAGGTTGCAGACCCAGGAGTAGAGTGATTGACAATATTCTGCAGCCAATCAGGAAGCAGAACACAATGCGCTGTAAAAAAAAATAAATAAATAAAAGCATGAAAAATTGTGAGGGACCACTGTACTGCTTTATAAACTACCAGTCTGGGGATGATACAGCCTCTAGGTTTAGTGATAACACCTCTCCGGTAGTGTCCTCGAGAAAATCGAATAAAGGATGTCCAAACAAGCATCCAGCATGCGCTTCAACTGACTCTTGTGCCGTTTGCTTTGTTGCAGCTGCTTGCTTTAACACATTTTACTCTTCCTGCTCACTCCGGTCGTTTTGTTTCGTTGAAACTGTTTCCATGTCTTTTGTGTTTGACAGTTTATTCCCACAACAAATCTTCTCAAACACTAGGTTTGGCATTCCTTTGGTTGTCTTTAATTTCCGTTTGGGTTTTATGTTGTGTGCTTATTTTTTTAATATTTGTAGGAGCCTTATTTATTTCGTTTTGTGTTCCCTCCTTCTTTTTCCTCCTTTTGTCTTTTTTGTT
>NC_050523.1:5835605-5880443 GCF_002922805.2 Oryzias melastigma
TCAACGACTTCATGGCCTCCAAACCCAAAATGCACTGCCTCCGGAGCCTGAGGCGAGGGGTAAGTGTGTGTGTCCATCCAGCTTTGTGCGTGACGGTGTGTGTGTGTTTGCACCTGTACCTGAGCTCCAGCTGCACTGTATGAGTGAAGCAATCTTAGTTTGACGTCAAATCAACCAGGAAGCGTTTTTTGGCTTCACTCATACACTGCTTTGCTTCTCTAGCATGCTTCTGTCGAGGGTAACTAAATCTGCCTCACTTGTCTGACTCACCAGCAGTTTTCTCATTTTGTCCCTTCATTTTCATATTAACTGCTCTCACAATGACAGTCCCTGTCACCCACCTCCCCTCCCCTTTGACGAGGCATTTGCAAGTCGCCCCAGCAGCCCCGGCAGCATGGAGATGGCTTTCTGCGCTCGGCTGTACGGCCTAAGCTGGAGGCAGGTTATTTCGTTTCGGTCTAGCGACACAAAGAAGAGAAACATCATGATAAGAATCAAGTTATGGATATTATGGGAACAGCCTGGAGCGTAACTTTAAAACCTCTCCCGGAGGGTTTCGCGTTTTATCAACATCAGCCTCATGTCCTGGTTCATGTCAACAGCACTTCCTGTTCTATAGACCCACTATGTTATAAGGGTGTCGCTTGTTGAAATGTCACTGGGGAAGGTCGTAGCACAAGCCCCCTCCAGCTCTCCCTGACCTCAGGAATGGGCGTTTACTCTCAACGGTTCTTTCCGGTTTTCACAATTCTAATATTGGTGGAGTTTGTTTGTCCATTCTTGAAAGGGCAGCAGGTACCGCAGCGCAAACACTGCCGTGAATCTGTGTAATCTGGGAAAGCAGCAGCAGTGTACCCGTGTCTTTATGTATCGTGCAGGAAGTGACCGAAAGCAGCACAGAAGAGGGAAGTGTTCCGTTCTGCTGGCGCCTCATAGATCTAGCAGGAAGTGCACGTTTTTTGAAAACGGAAGTGCTGCAACACCTCATGAGCAGATAGAGAAAAAAAAGAATCAGAGATAAAAACAGGAGTCATTGTTTGTGACTTGAAAAAGGCTGAAGTCCGACTTTAGTTACATTTCACGGCCAAACTGAGGCCGACTTTATCAGCAGCTGGGGACATTCAGTAACTTTGCATGAGGAAGTTTGCTTTAGACTAGTTCTAGTTTTAGAAACAAATCGCCTGATATTACAGTTCTACAAAGATTCTACAAACATAGTGACCCCCTCTTTACCTACACACACCTTTTCAGACAAAACTTCAAACCTGCATCCATTTCATAATCAATGACACTTTATATGTTTAGATATGTGCCATAGTTTTTGATTTGCATTTGAGAGAAGGGTGTAGATTTTTAAGCTTACAATAAACTAGAGGATTAGTAATAAAACGAGACATCATTGTTTGTGTAGGTCATTGTCATTCATGTCATAAAAAATATTAGTAATTTTCAACTGTGTTAGTAGAAGCTTAACTTTAAGATTATTAACGGGTTATACCACTGCTGGAAACTGGAAAGTAAAGGGTAAGAAATGAAATTCTATACCAATTTACTTTGGTATTTTAAGTAGCCAATTTTATTTATTTTATTTTTTTTACTGTCTAATGAAATAACTACAAAGAGTTTAGCAGTTCTTCTACATTAGCATTTGTAGATCAGTACACACCATGGAAGGAACTGCAGCAGCTGAGCAGTTAAACAAAGGGTTGCTACTTCCTATATTATTAACAGTTTGGTGGCCAAAGAAATGTCTGTGAATTGGTTTATAGCAGTGATTCCCAAACGAGGGATTAATGAGTGCAGGTGTTGAATATTTTAAAGTTCCTCTCCAATTAAAATTGTGTTTTTTTTAATGTTCTTGTGGCATTTTTATGATGTTGGAGGAAATATTTTAGGATTAAAATTGTGTTTCTGATTATTTCTTTATTCAAATCGTTGTGAATCAGGAGCAGACGAACAAAAGGCAGTTGGAGAAAACCTGTAGCCACAAACTTTCTGATAACAAAGAGATCAATGTATGTCTTTTTTTTCCTTGACCGAGCCAGCATTTGACGAAAAACTGTTAAAAAGCTGGATAGCTCCAATATTGCTCGCCATTTTTGTATCACCAGTGATGTTAGATTGGAGTTGTAAGGGGCTCTGCTAAAACTATGTCTTAGGCTATGTCCGAATTCCTTCTCTACACAGTATAGTGCGTTTGCCATTTTCTAGAGCTGTCCGAATCTACTTTTCCAAAATCGAGTGCACTAGAAATTTCCCAGAAGTCTTTGCAAAAAACTAGCGTGCATCGATGCTCACTACATTAGCAAAGATAGACCACAAAACATAGTTGTTGAACCATTTTTGGGGGAAAAAATGTGTTTAAATGTAATTTTTCAATGAACTATCAGCATTTTTATCATTAGAACACAGTGGAGTCACAAATAAGCATTGTAAAATGTTTTTATTGATACGATTTTCACTTCGTGAAAATGGTGGCGTCATGTCTGGCTTTTAGCAAAAAGAAAGTAAAGAAGTTAGCATGGTTTCCGGATTGCTTTTAAAATCCTGGGCACTATATTGTCCTTCTGCACTATATAGTTTTTTTTTTAGTATTTAGGGATTAGTCTAGAAATTTGGACATAGCCTTAGAAAATGACCTTTTTTTTTGTCAAAAATGGCATAAGCATTAATAGAAGACCACTGGAAACACTTTGAAAATTGGTCAAAAGATGATTGGAGTTGGACTTTAAAACTTAAATATAACTCTGGTGTAGAACTAAATTCAAGTGTTTTTCTTTCATAAAACATGTTAACAAACTATTAAAACCCTGTATTCGTCCTCCGAGATTTAAAATAGAGTAATTTAATAGGGATTAACGGCCTGTGGAGTTTGCATGCCGGCTGGCACAGTGGAAAGATGTCCGCCCCGCAGGAGAAACTTCATGTGCCGTCTCATCCCTCCACACTCATGCTGTATGTGTGTGCGTGTTTGTGATGCTTGGGCGGTAAAAGAGCAACCATCTTGTTGTGGGAGTCAGATTAAGGCAGTATAGAGTTTAAGACATTTTTTTTCCCTCTGAGATGAATTGACAAAACCTTTTTCTTTGACGACCACCACAGCAACAATCTCCGCGCTCGCTCCTTTATCACAAAGAGCTCATGAAGAGGACTCTGGGTCAACCCACATATGCTTTTGAAGCAAGGCAATATGTAGTAAGTGTGTGAGGGGAGGTAGTAAGTATCCCAACCTGTGCGTTTGTGAATGCCGGCAGGTGTGTGACTCAAATAAAGAGAGAATTGATGTCTATTGAGTGCTCTTTATTTGTTTGTGAGGAGATTGTTGACAGAGCGTTGTCTCAAACAGACTAGTGTCTGTGATTGGTTCAGTATTGATCGCATGGCTCAGAGTGGTGCAAACTCAGGGCAAATGATCGGGAAAGATGACTACTTCACCCTTCATCTCACACATCGGCTTGAGGTTTACTGTGCCGGAGCTTCCTCAGCAGGCATCTTTAAAGGGGTCAATTCACAAAGTGTCTCAAGCACCTGAACACGTGATTACAGGTGTGACGATGCCTTTCATCCCACACAGCAAGTGCTAAATGAACCTTACACTCATAGACGTGTTTTTAGACATGGTGTTAGTCACACTTTGGACCTGTCTTCAGTCTGCAGTGCCAAGAATTCACCCCTCCAGGGCTTTCTGTGTGCTTTTATAGCAGCCGTAATGTTGGGTAGAACCATAATATACTTGTGTATACATGTTTGTTTGTTTTTGTTCCAACTTAATTTTGAGTTGGATGTATCTTTAGTGGCCATGTGTGCTCCACTTTGTACCAGTAATTCTTAAATTTGCTCAATTAACAGGATTTTTCTGAAAAGCAAGCAAAGGTTTTCAAAAACCGAAAGGTAAAAGAAGCATTTAACTTTGGTTATTGGCACTTAGCCAAAATATTACACTATATTCAGGAAACTGACAAGAGCATACAATTCTGGAGATATTTTTAGAATCAAGTCTGGTTAGAACATAAATGGAAACCTCAGATCAAGACAGTTCACACAAAAAAAAGACAATGAAAAGTAAAATCTTTAAGTATGGACTGAAGTCATAGGAAACGTAGAAGAATATTTATTTAAAGTAGAGTTGCACGATAAGTATGCGATAATACATAACGAAGTGTGCACTATCTGAAACTAATGGAAGCCTGAACATGAAGTCAGTTCTGATAATGCACACTTCAGAAGGCATTATCCTGCAAATGCCATGGTCACTTACAAAATAAACAAAAATTCAATCATTTTTTTGTAATTTATTCATGGTATTTTTTAAGTTTAAATTTCACAAAAAGCTGACTATTTGATACGTGATGCGGTTTTATAGTAACGACTTTAGAGCCCACCCAGAACTTGCACTGCAGTGGCAAAGGAAAGTGGTTTTCTAAAGTTAAGTAAGAATCTGTTCAGTTTAGTTACCAACTGAATTTTAGGCCATCACAATGATATAGAACAGGTCTACTCATTAGTTGTCCTCGAGATCTACCACCCTGCCTGTTTTCCAGATCACCAATCCCTGCTAGCAGTTGATGAGCTCAGTCAGTTGTCTCCAAATTCTGATTGAATGAACACACCTGGTTCAAGCAGCACAAGGAGAGCTGGAAAACAGGCTGGGTGGTAGACCTCAACAACCAGGAATGAGCAGCCCTGATTCAGAACATTCGAGCTATGTGACCAGAACTTTTTTTAGGCAGGCAATATCACTGTGAATCATCCGTTTATAATCCACACCCTGCAGCCAATCAGAATCTAGTATTCACCTGGACCGTGATGGAAACACAACCAATCCTTGGCAAGTGTTGCATTCCCATTATCAACCTGGAACAACCCATATGCTACAGTTTTATACACTTCCTGTTCCAGGTAGCATTCATCCTACACCAATGAATGAAAAGAAGGGAAATGTCTATTATTTACATTTTCTTTATGATTTTTAATGAAGAAGACAATGTTTTTTGCAGTTTGGTTTATGTTGTGGATTTACACTTGTGTTAAGCAGTTGACATGCTAGATGAGGTACCACGCAATTAAAGTGTAGTATGGCGCCATGGCGCATTTAGTGTTTTTACTGAACAGAGTAGACAAGGGTCTATCTACTGAACTGTTCTCTGGCCCACTTCTGATTAAAAGCCTCAGGATCTGTTCCTTTAACTGGACCATAGTATGAAACGGAGCAGTCATACTAGCCCAACACACCATACTTTGGGATCAAATTTACTCATGGACTAATAAAGGATTTGGAGGGGGTTGTCTGGTGTAAAAATGGATATCAAAACTTGGTTGGTATGTACAAGTTGGTACTGCCAGTACTGTATAAAAACATGTATTTTCATGCTTCATTTCGAACATGACAACTATATTCAGCTTTGACGTACAATTCTGGCCAATCATTTTACCCTTTAGACAGTTGTGGGCGGCCTCATATAAGAATGGGTGAGGCTGTGAGGGTGGGTTCAGTCAAAATGCAAAAAGCCAAGCGAGCAAAAGTTTGTCTGTACATCACAGCAACCTGATGGATAAGCATAGACTGTACCAAGGAAGAAGCAAACGTGGTGATGAGCAGTGACACGACTCTGTAGTTCTGTCACAAACAGGCAGACAGCTGCTTCCACGTGCAGCAGGTTTGTTAGTTAAGACAGGAACCAAACACAGTAAAAAGACCACAAAGGTAAATGAGGGTCAGACAGGTAGAGGTCAATCACAAGCATGGGATCATTCAAGTAGAAACTAGAGTTGTCTGAGTCCAGGCAAGGGTCAGGGCAGGCAGCAGAAGCTAGAAAGGCTTTGTCATGAAGACAGGGTGGCACAAACAATACTTCGCACTGAGTGAGGCTCTGTGCAGTCCTTAAGTGTCCTGTGGGTGATAGGTAAATGAGACACAGCTGAGCAGCATCCAGGAACTGTGAGCAGGGGATTCTGGGAGATGTAGTGCAGTAGATACTCTGGGAGAGCACTGACTTCTGACAAGAAAGCATGAAATAAAGCATCTTAGGAACGTCACCCTAACCCTAATTCTTTCAAATCCCAACCGAACCCATCCCTAGTCTGGAATCAGCAGCAGAAACTGGTGGTGTGAATCAGACTTTCTAGTACACCAGAGACGTTTTACTCTCTGAGATGGGGTTTTTCATGTGACTCAGTTGGTTTGGCACATGTCCTTTATTTTTGATACTTTTTACTGGATTCAACACCTACACATTTTCACTAAGCGAAAACAATCAAATCAAAACCTAGAGCCAGTGATTTTCACTTCAAATGCTTCCACTTGTTTTGTTTCTGTTCTCTGGGAGTAAGAAAGAAACCTGACAAACACTCCTGAACTGAAAAAGGTTACTGTTACTGAAAACTGACGTGTGAAAATTGTAGTAAGGACACCACTGTCCAGACGATTGAGTTGATTAGCATAACAAAGAGAGTGGAGCTCCTCAGTCCACTGGCCTGTGAGCCTATAACAGGATTATCAGTCAAGAACTAAAGCTCTACCAGCCAATAGCTGTTAACCTGCCCTTTTCTATAAATCACAACTACATCCCCTCAAAAGCCATTTAGACAGTTATATAACCAGACTCACAAGGATTTCTAATCACTCTCATACAGGCTGGTTCAGTTTGTTTCTCCCCATAAACAGTATGTAAAGTATGTAATTTTTAAGTCTCCACTGTGTGTTCAGTATCTGCCTCCATGTCTTTACACACCCGCTAATGTGGTGATGTGCTTTTGGCGCCATCTGCTGCTTCCTCGTGTGTGACGGCAGCAGGAAATGATCAAACTGTAAACCTTGAACTTGCCCCCCCTCCCCACTCCATCAATTTTTCTGCATATTCATCTTGTCTAAATTCACTCTTTTTAATTTGGTTGGGCTTTTTTGTTGTTTTTTTTTTACTCCATCGTCTTATAATTTCTCATTTTTTTAGCATTCCATTGAGGTGAAAAATGTCAAACTTCACGGCTTGAGAAAAGAGTTGAGGCTTTATGCCTGAAATAGTTTTGGAAAGAGCTTTTTTATGACCCAAGAGCTATTGGCAAATCCAAACCCTTCATCCTTTAAGCGCTTTACCCTCTTTTCTTCCAACGGTGAAGTCTGGCAGAAAAAGGCCTCATTATGAAGTGCAGGTGAACTTTTATTCTGTAAAAGGAAAACGAGGTGGCTGTGAAATTTCCCTGATTCTGACTTTTGTTTGTTGTTTTGTCTCCCTGCTGCTCCCTGCCATTTTTCTCTCTTCTCTCCCCATGAAGCTTTCTCTCAAGCTGGTAAGCATGACCGTGTAACCTCACGAGTGTAGAGGCATGACTGCACGCGTGTCACGTCTCCCCAAGTAACACGTTGTCAATAACGTTGTGTGCCCCTTTGTGTTTTGTTGTGCTCCCTTTTTGTTTTGGATAAAACTATATTGTTTTCGGCTGAGACACATGGAAGAGCTGAGATTTGTGTCGCTGCCTCATGATTTTTTTATTTTGTTGTGTGTTTGTTTACTATGTTGTTGGTGTGTTGTCTCTACCAAACTATATTTGTGGTCTCTGTGGTACAGATCACACTCAATTCCCACGTCCGGAGTCTCATTGAGGTGATCAGACTTACTCTACGCTCTACCTGTTCGTCTGTCTTGTAGTCCTTGCTGTCTCCACAAATTGTATCCAGTAACAAACACTAACCTGATCATTTGTAGAAGTTGTTGTCCTCACACTGCATGCAGTAAAGGGTTTTTTTTTTTGTTTTTTTTTTGTGGAAAACTAACAGAAGAATCCTGTATGACCTTTTAGGGGAAATCAAATACTTTTTTCCAGATAAAAAAAACAGATAAAGAATATTGATGTTTGCTGGAAAACAGGAGGAAAATATTTACTTTTATCTTTAATTAAGGCAAACGTATCTCTTTAAGTCAATTTTCCCTTACAGAATTGAGTAAAACATTTCTCAGACTTTATTATGTCATAAAATGCTGTAATTGAGGTTTAAATAGCATGAGTTGAGCAAATGCAAGATAAAAATACTAAACAATAAGTTTGTGACACTCCTTTTATTGGTATTTTTAAAAATTGATTTTTTGGCTTTCTTTTTAAAAAAACATTTTTTATGTATTAAAAAAGCCACGGTCAACTCATGATACGTTCACACTGGACATACACGTTTAGCCAATTGCGTTCACACTGTAAAAGCGATGAGGGATTTCTTCTTCTACTTTTTTTTTACTACTGTTTACTAGCGTATGTCTGCCACCTACAGTTGGAAGACTCTTGGTGCGAAATGTCAAAGCAGTGAAAATCTTGTGAATCTTGCTCCAGGCTTTGGTTTCACAGCTCTATTCCGATAAATGTAAGATTTGGTGTCACAAACTGCAATTATTATTTTCTCCTTTGTGACCACATTTCAAAGGGTTGGCATTTCTGTCAACAAAATGGAATACCATCCATATATCACTACCCAAATCGGAGTCTCTGATTGGTCAACCTGGTTTAACTTTTAGCATGGGTTTTGTAGATAGAGCAAACAAGTGTATGTGAACACAAGCGTTTTGATTCGCCCGTTTACATGGACTTTTCCATGGAAAGGGACGCTTGAATGCGCGTTGTCAAGGGCGATGTGAACATAGCTTCAAAAGTCAGAATCACAAAGTTTGACTGAGACACATCATTCCTCATGTTTTCCAGCTTTATTTTAATGTCTTTCCAGGTTTTCTGACTCCCAACTTGTTCACACCATTGTTTTGCTGGCATATATGACACTAAGATTTAGAACCTACACTATTTCAAGTTAGAGTCTGAGAATTTCTTGTTTCATTCTAAAAAGTTTTTAGTAATCTCTACCTTTGTAAAACAACCAAACTAAATTCGTTTTAGAATTTAAATATGAAAAAAGCAATATTTGATCAAAAAGAGTTGAATTTGAAAATCGATTAAGTCTTTGTTTTCCTGGTTTCAACTGAGCATTCTCACTGTTGCTTCATGTACCTTTGGTGGTTAGGAAAGCAGAATTAACGCCTAAAATGAGAATATTCTGTCAAGGTCCAATTTCATTTACTGCAACAACTCAACTCGCTTTCAGAAAGTATAAAAATAGACCAATAAATAGCAGTAAAGAGATACTAGTGGACTAGTTTATGCAACATGTTTTCACAATGTTGTAATGGTAATAATGGAGTTTCCTTTATTTTTCCAGAAGGTTCTGACAGTGTAACAAGTTGGGAGTGTTTCATTTGCCAATAAAATCATTTCTTAAAACACTTTTTTGTGGAATCAGAATAAATTTAGTCCATTCTTGCATTTTAGTCCAAATTAATTACTTCATAAAATATATATATATATTTTGTAGTTTAACCTCGTAGCAAAGAAAACCCTCAATTGATTGATCAGATAATTAAGTGTCACTAAACGGACTGACAGAGGAGCATGATGTCCGTGCATGGTGTTGTGTTGCATGTCCAGTGAAGTGTTGCATGCCGATACTGGAAGAAAGATGCCCGGTTGCCATGGAAACCTAGCAACTGTTTCGGCCATGTGCAGTGGATCCCAGCTGTAAAATCCCATGCAGGACTGCAGACCTTCACATCTTCAGTCCAGACCGGCTGCACGTTTTCTTAAGTCATACTGAAGGACAGCTGAAAGTTGCAGCTCATAAACCGACAGTCTTTCTAGAAATCCATCAACTAATTTTATAGAGCTCTGATATGCTCAAAAGGACAACTCTTTCATAGAAAAAGCTGCATTTTTTAATCGAATTATTTTTTATCTTTATATTTTTCCTTATTTGACACAAAATATTAACATTTAGGGGAACTTGAGACTGATTTTTAAGGCTACAAAACCACAAAAATATAAAAAAATAAAAGAAAATTATTCCAAACACAAAATATCTGGAGATATTTGGGTTTGGACTCTTTCAAAGTCTAAAAACTCATTGATTTCAGTTTAGACCTCATCAGTTACACTGATGGTCTCCTTTTAGAAAACAGTCAATACTGTCAGAGAGCGATCGAGCAGCTTCAGAGCCATTATAGCCACCTGATACTGACACACCACATGAGCTCCAGCAGCCAGATATGTGAGCTTTATTACATTTCCGATGGATCACAGAGGATATTAGATCAGGAACTGAAGAGAGGAGACGGATAAACGTCTGAACCTTTAGGAAGTGTGTTAAAGAGCAGCTGCTGTAACTCCTTCAGGAGACTTTTTAGTAGATAAATAATTTAAAGTTCAAACACACTGCACTTTACTAAAACCTCAAAAATGAAATATTAACCACTTTATTTGTGTTTTTTTATGAATCTTTTCTTTTTTCGTCCCTTTTCTTTGTTTTTTGCTCATCCAGGGTTCCGGCCCTGAGGACTTCAGTCACCTGCCTCCAGAACAGAGGAGAAAGAAGCTGCAGGGCAAGGTGGACGAACTGAAAAAAGACATTCAAAAAGAGATGGACCAGAGGTATCTGCTCTGACTTTCATCGCTGCTTTCATGCGGAGATCAAAGCCAATCCTGAACGTTCAACAAATGTCTCCCCGCAGAGACGCTCTGACGAAGATGAAAGACGTGTACGTGAAGAACCCTCAGATGGGAGATCCGGCCAGCGTGGACCCCCGGCTAGCAGAGATCGCCATGAACATCGAGAAGCTGCAGAGCGAGGAGCAGAAGTTTGAGGTCAGATGTTAGTGTTGGCGAAGCTTTTCGTTTAGGTTATCTCAGGCAGTAAATAATGACGAACTCCAGCAGAAATCTCCAGCTGGGTTGAGTTCAAAGTGAGCTGTCGCTGGGCCATATTTGGAGCGGACGAGATGCAGCTGGAGGCTTTGGCTGCACGTTCCTGCAGGAGAAGAGGCCTGCTTTTGCTTCAGATATTAACAGAAGAGTTTCTTTTGAGGGTCTGGCCAAATGTAGAGATCTCTTCACCTGCAAGTTACAACTTCATGAAAAGTTTTACCTTTAAAGCCCAACAGGTTAAAAAAAAGTTCTATTTTTAAAGTCCCACTCCGTTCTATTCTAAAAGCATTCCCACTAATCTTTTTATTAGAATTATGTATTTTTTAGGCAAAATCTTGTTTCTGCAGAAATTTTTCTCTGAGTTGTGGGAGAGACTTTATTTCCCATCATCCCTTCGTGACACTCCCGCTACCTTACAGCCCCTCAGAACCTCAAGCTAACATTTGCAGTTTTTTTTCCATCTTATTCACAACAATTTGAATAAAGAAATATTCAGAAACGCTATTTTAAGCTTACATTTATTCATATAAGTCCTCCATCGTGATAAAAATGCTACAAGAACACCAAAAACTATTTTTATTAGAGTCAGTCCTTAATGAAAGTGTTGATGTTTTGAATTTTAAGGCTTAAAAAGACATTATAATTGTCAAAAGCTACAGAAAAATCTTGTTTTTTTAGCTGTAATGCAACCATATTTGTAGTCCCTTGAAAAAAGAAAAGCTACCTAATTGATGGCGCCACACATACTTAGGACTACAATCCTCAGCAAATGTCAAATCTTTAAGTTACCGCTAAAGTGACTCAGTTTACCTTTAATTTAAGGTGTTGGACCTAAAAAGTTTGGGATTTCTGGGTGACAAAACAAATGAACTGAACTTAAATTCATTCCTATCTGCTGAGGAAAAGAAATTAAAATAGATGTGGCTGATTATGAACTTGTTTCTTGCTGTTTTTATCTTTTTTTTGCCCCCCAAATTTAAAAGATTGTTATTTAAATGTGTGTTTTTTTTATTATTTGAATTTACTTCTGTATCTTAGCATTTTTGCTATTCTCTGAAGTCCCTGGATGCTTTACACTCCAGAAAATGCATATAAAATTCATGATTGTGAGAGCATTTTTCTGTCTATAAATGAAACTATTCTTTAAAAGGTTAAACTAAATCTGCGATTGGGTTTCAGAACTGGTTAGCAGAAGTGGAGGAGAGGATGCCCTCCAAGAGCGACTCCCACCGCAAAAGTGTCATCTACGAGACCCAAAACAGCACAACAGTGAGCAACAACTGTGCCCAGGACAGAGAGAGGTATGATATACTCATCAGACCCCGACAGAGGACTCGTGCCGCGCCTTGTTTGTCAGAGGAGGAAGTGGCGTCTGTTTTCACGGTAGTATTTACTGTGTCTGTTGGCCCCTGAGCAGCCCGGACGGCAGCTACACGGAGGAGCAGAGCGCAGAGATTCAGGTCAAAGCCGTCGCCAACCGCGCGCCGGAGTCTGACGACGAGTTTGATGAGCTGGAGACCATCGGCACCTGCAAAGCCTTGTACACCTTTGAAGGTAATTGCAGCTCAGATCGATGTGAAAGGGAAGCTTTGTTCTTATAGTTTACAGGTATTTGTCCTAGAAACGTCTTTGATCTATTGGCTCTGACGAAATGAAGTCAATTCAGCCGCCATTGTTTTACAATATGGATGTTGGAACCAGATCACATCAGTAAGCAGTGATTGGTCCAAAATCTGCCAATCATTTTGAATGTTCCACCTGGGTTGCAGCAGGCTCCATATTCTTTTATTGAGGCATCTGATTGGCCAGTTTATAACTTAAATAACTTGCTCTGCAGAAAAATAAACATTGGCGTATGACAACCCCACCCCCCTTCCCCATCACCCATCTGTTTACACTCTCTCCTGCTAGCTTACAGCCCCTCACACCCCCAACCTAACATTATCAACACAAAAGGGGCGAGTGATATCAGATCTATCCAGCCGAACAGTTTTTGATCCAGATGTCAGCTCAGACGAGGAAAAAAAACGACAATGTATCAGAATAGAGCGGAACGCAATTTTTGAAACAACATTTTTTTATTCTGCTCCTGATTCACCACAATTTGGATTAAAAAAAATACTCAGAAATGCAATGTTAAGCCTAATTTCATCAGAAAAATGCAACAAGAACATTCAAATTTATATATATTTTATCAGAGTGGAGCTTGAAACCTTCCCAAGATGCTTAATTGGAAGTTGATGAGAAAAAAACATGAACAAAAACCAGAAAATTCTAGTTTCAAGACTCACAAGTCCACTAAAGCAAAGGTTAATGAAGAACAGATGCTGCTGTAGGAGGAACAGATGCAGCAAAAACACTCAACTGTCACCTGAGGGCTAAAAACCTGCACCGTTCTCTTTTCAGATGAGAGAAACGTTTGTTTTTCTTAGAAAATCAAAGGCATGTGATGTTGGTCTTCTGGGTTTTATCAGACCTGGAAGCTTTTTGTGCTCAGCAGATTGTTTCTGCTCACATTTAAGTTATTTGTGTTATTTATTGACCATTGAAAGCATTGATTGATCAGCTAATCTCATCCATAAAGAGAAACTAAAGATAGCTGTTAGTTCAACAGATTAAATCACTGTAATTTGAGTAATCCATTCAAAGGAAGCCACAAGCAACTATTAAGATAAAATATATGTATTAATATTTTCTGACATGTTATTGAATTCTTTGAATCAGTCGTATATTACATTCTAAAAGGCTAATTTTGCTTTATTTTTATTATTTAAAGGAAAAACTATTTTTGAAAAACTTTAGAAGTTGGCTCCTCCCACTCTAGTCAGGTTTATGAACACACCTGTGTGTTTTAGAAGTTCATTTTTAATTGTTTTAAGCCTTTAAAGTGCTTTTGTTGTTTAAAAGTTTCTTTATAAATAAAGTTTGATTTGATTAAAAAAAATCAGTTTGCTTCCTCACCAGATTTTCCTAAAAAGGTCACAATTCTTTCAGGTTGTTTCATGACTCAGCATTTTTTTAAAACTGACTTTGATGAAGTTTGTTTAGAAAAATGAAGTTAGCAGAGAGTACTTCCTCTTCCTGTCTTCCTCATGAAACGGGACTTCTTCCTGCAGGTCAGAATGAGGGCACCATCTCGGTGACAGAAGGCGAGCTGCTGTACGTCATAGAGGAAGACAAAGGAGACGGATGGACGCGAGTGCGGAGGAACGAGGAAGAGGAGGGTTACGTCCCCACGTCCTACATCGAGGTCCTTTTGGAAAGCAACGCCAAAGGTGCTATGACATATATTTAACTAACAAACCAGTGCTGGTATCAATGCCTCTGTGCGTCAGTATGTTTCCATTCATGTGCTGAGTGGGCGGGGCTAAGATCAAGGACTGTTCCCAGTCAGATTTGTCTATTTGAGAGTCTTCCTGTTGCAGATCTTTTGGTTATGTTCACCTCCAGTTCACTGCAGCGCCACCTAGTGAGTGTTTCAAACTCTAAAGGCCATCAATCTCAATCTGTACTTTTTTCACTTCGATTATACTGTACATCAATATCAGATTCAAGTTTAAAGTCATGATTTGATCTGTCAAAGTTAAGTTCATCACTAATGTTCCTGTTTGAAAAGGACAGTGGAATCATGGGATGTCCTTTACATCTCCTGTAAAATCTCCGTACATTTGTCTGAAATCCCTCACTGTTCTCCAGTTTGTGGATTATATAGGGCATGTGTCCAAATATTCAGTTCCAAAACACTGGAAATTTCCCAAAAGTCTCTGCGAGTGTGCATTGACCCTACCTGATCTGTACCAGAAACCTGATCGGTCCCACACATGAGTGAATCTAGCGTCACTTCGTCTTGAAGCTATTGGAATTAGATGAGCTCATGTAGCATTTCTCGACAGTTTTTCCTCGTTTATGATTGTAAACAATATATAATTCCATGTTTGCATACATTTGTGCTTTTCTCAACTGAATTACAGCCCAGTAAAAGAGGAAGAATGTCACCTAAATGAAAATATCGTCAATTGCAGGTTAAAATCAGGTCTCTAGTACAAATCGGGTTGTAACATACATTAATGCTCACTAGATTGGTAAATATAGGCCACAATACATTAAAAAGTGATTTTTATGAATCAAAAGTAGTGCGCATGTGTCCAAATTTAGCTCAAATCCAGGGTTCATGATAGAGCTGCACTATAAAGTCTTTTAGGAGTAAGTGAAGGAATTTAGACAAATGTGTGATTATTTTCGTGGACGCTGCATGCTGTCAATGAGTTACGGCAACTTTATTCCTCACAGAGGGAGGGGTTCAGGTTCACAATGACAGAGTCGGCCTGTTCTGGTCCTTTTTCCAGGCCAGTGGTAAAGAGAGGAGAAAGACTTGGACCGGGCTCTATGGTGAGACCTGGCTGGACTCTGTGGTGTCTGGCATGAGTCTCTGAGCTGCTGATGATGAACTTCACTGCCACGATGTGACTAAACCGACAGACTCCAAATGTCTCTAACAGACGGCTTCATGTTCTTTAGTTATTGCTATCATGGCCTGCACTGTGTGCTGTGAATGGGATCAGCGTTTGTTCTGTTGGGTCTTAAGAATGTGACGCACGCTGCAGCATGTCTGTCTGAATTTAGCATGTTAGCGACTAGTTGGGGACAAAACTGAGGGGAAATGGACAGTTTCTGGTTTCTTTCATGGTGGAGTGATCGGTTCTGATGGATATATATGCATGACGATCGTGCGTTATATTTTCATGACGTCCCTTAAGGTGGCTGTACAAGCATTAAGAGAACTGCAAGACACACCTGCGCTCCTCTCTTATGAACACAGACGCGATTTGTTCAGTAGAGCGGTGGAGTTTCAATGTTAACCCAATGTACTGACGCGATCTGAAGTCCTGCGGCGCTATTTAAGTAGAAGATGTGGTGAGGTTGACGCGGTACGTCAATAAATCAAGGACACAACTTTGGACATGTGACGTTTTCAGTGACTCAATCAAAAGGTTGAAACAGAAATCCAAAATGGCCGCTCAATTGCAAGGATTTTCAGAGGGACTCAGCTGAGCCTCCATCTGCCTTTGGGTTGCCAGATACTAGGGCTGGGAATCTCAGGGTAACTCACGATACAATGCGATTCGCGATACCGATAATATCTCGATATGGAAAATATTGCAATAATAAAAAATAAATAATAATAAATAAAAATAATGTATCGGTCCTGTAAAAATTGGTAAAAATTGGTGACAGTTTCCCTACGTCATCCTTACATTTCACTGTCATGTTGACGTGAAACGCCCTCTAGTGGACTTTTTAGGTGTTTTTTTAAGAAACTGGCAATCCTTCATGTCTTTAAGTATCAGACACGAACGCCATACCAATATTTTGTACCACCTCAACCGGACACTGTCCGGGTTACAGATGGGCGAAGGTGGGATACACCCTGGTCAGGACGCGAGCCTGTCCAGAACCCATGGAGCTGGAACGATCCCACTACGCTAGCCAGCCGCCTGGTGAATAGCGTAGTGAGCAAACTCGCTATCTTGGCCCGCGGGGGATGGCGGCCTGGTAGATGAAGAGCTGCTGTAGGTGCCGTCATTGCGAGCGAGATCACTCCAGCTCCATGGGCTTATGATGTTTTTCTTAATTTCATTGCGACATTAACAAAAAGATCGTCCAGCTTTATTTTTCCTCTCTTGGCTTAATGCTCAAACTGAGCCACAGACAGATGGAAGTTACGTTTAAAAGGTGCATCTCTGAATGATCTGGTGAACCCCGACACGGCACCTCTGTAGAGCTCTCCAAAACATATAAACCCAAGATACTCGCACAACATCATCCATGTTTTCTATGATGTGACCATAAATGAAGTCCAGAAAAACTTTGGTGGATCGACTCCCCCAATAAGACTAATACATTCCAAGTAAATATTGTTGCTATTTGTATATTTTCTCCAGAGTTTTGTTTTACCAACTAGTCATGAGCTACCCAGACAGATATGATCCTCACAGGAACTTTATTTTGAAAGGTTCACCGGGATGTTTTTCACTTTTTCACGTTTTGTTTGTGTGTATTTTTCTTTTGAATTGCAGATTCCTAAAAGTGCGATGATGCTGGCTGAGGAAAAGCAGGGCAAGCAGCGTCGGAGAACCCCTCCCCCCAACCCCCGCCCGCCCCGCGCCAAACAGAGTGCGACGGCCAAATCAGAGCGCCGCTGAATTTACCGTTAAGTTACAGACAAAAACGGGGAGGCGATGCGGCTCGAAAAATGACTCCATTTGCTTTTTGCAGCAAAGCTTTGCCTCCTAACGGGACTAACGCTTTCTCCATGCTCGCCATGATCCCCTCCCGCTACGCCGTCACCTGGCTTTTTCCTCCAGGTGCAGGAGGGGGTGTGGTCAGAAACGGGACGCGAAGCCATGTGTGTTTGTGGCCCCTCCCCCTTAAAATGCTTTTCCCCGTTGGCAGGTTTCAGGAGGAAGATGTGTGTGTGTGTGTAGGTCATCTGAAGGTCAAAGCAGCGGTCACTTCCTCATCCATCCCAACCTCACCTGTCCTCTCTCTGACCACACCCCCCAGTGACCCCGCCCCCTCCAGCTGCTTTGACGCCCCCTTTTCTGTTTTTTTGCAACAGCTCGGGGTGTTGTGGTGCTGCATGCTTGCCCTGTCTTCCTCGGAAACCCGGCAGGTCATCTTACGCCTAACACCCCCATCCCCCGCTGCCGCCTCCACCCTTTCCGTTCTGTTAACCCCTCCCCCCTCATCGCCTGTTCAAATGAACTTGACTGTTTCTGTTCGGTGCCTGTGGATTTTTTCAGTTTTTTTAATTCTTTTTTAGCTCTCTCTGCTCAGCGAGCATGTTTCCCCGATTTAGCTTTGACTGCAGCGTGTGCCCCACACACCCCTCCCACAGCCACTAGAAAAAGGCCAACAGGACCCTGTTTCTGACCCCTCCTCAGATAGGTCACACGTGTCTTTTGTATTTCTTTTTACTGTATCTTTGTGATTTTTTTTTTTTTTTAACGTAAGGTTTATCGTTTGATCCGTCTACTGTTGATGAGAACAGTTTCCTGTGAACGACTTTCGAATCAGCCACCAAACTCCACGTCTTTTCAACGGCACATAACGGAAAAAAACATCAGGCTTTTTTTTCTTTTTCTTTTATTATTTTTAGCTGGAAATTTGTCATTGCTTGATTTATCGTGACGGGACGTCTCATAGCGTCAAAAATGACTTTTGTTTTTTGAAAATTGTGGAGAACTCATGCAGCTCCGAGAATCGAAGGATGTGATGATCGTTTTTTGATGAATTTCCTGCTGAATCTTCAACCACTCCTTCACTTCCTGTCATTTGTTCTAAGACGTCCATCTTTTTCAAAGGAAAATCTTTTTAGTCCCAGAGTCAGCGGTCTGTACAGAAGAAATGTTGGAACCAGAGAGAATATATATGAGTATATAAAGTTTAAAAAGAAGAAGACATTATTTTAACTATTGCGAGTCTTACCACAACTTTATCTGCTTTGCGAAGTAAGACTTCTCTTCCTTTGAAAGGTCTACCAAATGGTGTATTTTGCACTTTTTTGTTTGTGTTCCATTTGGTGGCTCGTGCTTTTGTTTTGAAGCACTGAATTCTTTGTATTGTGTTTACTGTGCCAATAAAATATGCCTGAAAAATTCATGTTTTTCTCGTTGCTTTTTTTGCCATGCATGACTTCATAAATACTCAGAAACTCCGTTTTGAGTTTTTCTTTTCTTTTTTTATGAAAGATCACATGACAATCAAGTTTACTGTGCACAGTTTTTTATAGGTTATGCATTTTTATTTATATCATTGTCAAAAGAGTTAAAAAATGATTAATTAAGTTAATTAAAGGATTGATTTTCCTAATAAATGTCCTCCATATTTAATAAAATGCCACAAAATGATGTTAAAAACAGTTTTTTATTTGAGTGGGTCTTAAGATTAAAGGATTTAAAAAGCACAAGAGAAGAACATTTCTTATTCTATTATTTTACATGTTGTAAGGAACAAAATTCAAATATTTTAAATACATTTTAACCTTTTGGTTTAAAGTTTTACCGCTCTAACTTTTACAAGATGCTCTGACATTAATGGTGTTGCATAAAAGATTAAATCAATATGTTTTTTTCCTTAAAAAATTCTCAATTGTCAGAACACTCAGTGTCCTGGCGTCTTTCAATAGCAGCTCTATTTATTCTTAACTGTTTTTTTCACATATCCTTGTGTTTTTATCCACTTCAATAGATAAAATACTCTTATGTTGTTACATTTGAGAGAGAAAAAAATTAAATGTTGCATAATTAATCAGGAAAATTGATAACTGGTTTGTTCTGGTATCAATAAAGTATTTAAATAAGGAGTTTCAATTTTAAAGAATGGAAGAATCATGGTTAATTAATTACGGCCATTGATTACAGATTTTAGTATGTCATTATTTTTATAATTTTTTTGTGTTAATCTTATTTTCACGTCTGACAGTTGCTTCCATGACGTCCGTTCATGTCTGATAAAGCACACCTGGAAGAGCATTATCCCTTTTACACCTTGCCATTCATGAAAAAAACAACTATTAAATCAGTCATTAGAACATTAATCCTGTTATTTTTTAAGTTTAAATTGTTTTTTGGAAACGCAGTGCGTCGTGTTGTCATGGTAACAGCAACAGTACCTGCAGCGACCTCGCCCTTTCCTCTCTGAGGAAAGTGATCGTCACGAGAAATTAAACAAAGCATCGTTTCAGAGGGAAAGTTCACCTCTTAGCCCTTGCTTTTGTCAACATGATGAAGCTAAAAGTTTGCTAAAATTGTTCAATTCCTTCTTGTGTCTTATCTCCTTCAAAATGATCAAATTCACCAAACAGGTTAAACTAAACTATAAAATCACTCGTCGTTTCTACTGTCTTGCTGTTACAATAAACTATTGAACAATGTATATCAACATATACATCATAGTATCTAAAAGAGGCTTTTGATCCATATTTTTTGGATTTCTCAGAAAAGCATCCTTACTGTTTTCTGCTGTGTTTTTGAATTGGACCTGAGGTTTTTTGTTTATTTTTGTTTTCCTAATTCTTCAGCATTAAAATAAAATTCCCTCGGTGGTGTAAAAGTAAAAATTGTAACTCTCTTATAATAGTAATTTAAAAAAAAATGATAAAGCCACTTATTTAGTTGTATTTTTAATCTTTTACTGCTCCACAATGTCACAAATTTAAATGAAAATATCACAAAATGAAGCTTTCTACAGCAATTATTAGGTTGAAAATCATTGGGATTAAACATAAATTAATTACAGGTCACAATTAATGAATCTAATAAAAAAAATAATCGCATGACAACACTAATTTGATTTTTAGGCATTTTTTAACCATTTACCATCTTACACTTGCAATTCTCGTAAGTGACCAGTAGAGGGAGGTATTGCATCATCTTAAATCTAAAACCATGGAAAGAGTTTCTTTTTTTGCCTTCATTTGTCTTTAAAAATATATATATATATTTGCAAGAAATACTAGTAGAGCCTAAAAATTTATTGGAAAGTCCATTAATCATGTAAAACTCAATCGCTTTAGAGTCAGTAAACCTTCTAACATGTTTCTGTTCAATTTGACCTAATTATAGACAAATGGAGCAAATTTATTGATGATTTGACCTTTGAGGACAGAAGATCCAGCTGGTAGCAGCTCTCTGCAGGAGTATTACCAGAACAAGATGTTTTCTCATCACTGAAGGAGCTGTGAGGTCATTTCATTCCAGCAAAGCGACTGGAAAATGTCACAACTCGTCTGTGTCTGAACAGAAAGTGGGTCGAGCAACCGAAGAACATGCAGTGTTCTTCCAAACAACGATTCTAAAGACCAACTTTGCTGCCAAGTCAAAGCCAAGAACTGAATTTTTAAGTTGCATTTGTTTCTGCAAAAACATGCAGTGACATCACATACGATTCGGGCCGTTTTGGCCCGCAGAAGTGAAGCTGCAGCCCATTGGCCCGCGCTGCAATGAGAGCAGTTTGTGAAGCAGATGCTGCTCAGACCTCCAGCAGCACTCGTTTGGCTTTTGCATCCTGGAAACCAGACGCAGCTCCAAAATGGCAGCAGATAGATACTCATTTCAGCGGGATGGGACTATTTCCAGGGCACCCTCTGCTGCCCCCCCCACTTTATTCTACACCTGCCAGCCCCCTGGAGAACAGATCTTTGTGTAAAACACAAGAGCCTCATCTCTGCAGTTTAGTGAAGTAACAGCAAGTCAAAATGGCCTCTACTGTAGAGCTGAAAGCTACTCTTTGGGGGATTTTTATTTTCTTTCTTCTTCTTATATAAATCGTTGTGCTCTAACTACTTGATAAGAATTTCCATAAACGACCATAAAAAGATGTCCTAATGAGCCTAAAAAACAAAAAGGCTTCACATCTGCAATACACTTAAACAGCAAAAACCTTTGCTTAAATAGTCGGCCATTTTGAAACTCCAATTTGTTAAATATAAACCAAATTTCATAATTTTTTCTTACCAATAGTTCTTTTTCCAAGTTGGTTGAAACCATCATACATCTTGCTTTAACCAGATTTAATGTCCTTCTTGTTCTGTTAAAGTATGAGCAGAATTTTACCCATTTTCTATCTTAAATTTAGATAAAAAAATGGCCGCCATTTTTCATTTTCCTAAGTTAGTTTGAAAACAAAGAGTTGGTGATGCAGCTTTCTTCCGGAAAGCTCAGTAAAGGATTAAAATAAACTAAATTTGTATTAAATTTGAAGCACATGAGTAGCTTTAGCTTAAAGTGTCGTTTCAAAGGAAAAGTTTAAATCAAGATGGCCGCCTCCCCACAGCTCCATGTATCTTTTTATGTCTTTACTTGCAGATTATCTTTGGAAAAATTGTAATTTTATTCCTCAAAATATCAAAATATCTTCATTTTCCATGACATGTTTCTCTGCTCTTAGCATAGATTCACGGTTTTGTGAGTTTTTGTGTGGAAATGAGTTTT
The DNA here is from genome assembly GCF_002922805.2 of Oryzias melastigma. Lineage (NCBI taxonomy): Eukaryota > Metazoa > Chordata > Actinopteri > Beloniformes > Adrianichthyidae > Oryzias > Oryzias melastigma. Next base: position 5,857,328 of record NC_050523.1, read on the forward strand.
TAAACCATTAAAAAAAGAAAAAAAACTCAAAATAAGGCCTAAAGCTGTACAGTAACATAATTTCAAATTAAAAGTGATCTCAGCTCAGCATAACAGTTAATGTGATGAATAAATCTTTCCCAGAACAGAGGAGGCTTCTGCTTCCAGCTCAGCAGGATTTATGAAACCTGCAGCAGTCTGAACATTCATCTCTTTTCAGGCCCAAACAAGCCAGAGAACAATCTCTCCTGGCTGATCTGCATGAATCAATCATCTGCTGATGGATCACGGGCTTTGAAGTGGTGCCGGACCTGTTCAGACCCATCTCCTTGATGAATTCATAATTGAGACGCCACGTTTCATTCACATCCTTTATTTGTTCTCCAGGGCTTTCAAAAAATAAACTCATTTAGGACTCTTTTGCATCTTCTGGGTCTTTAAGATCACATGTTTGAGCTTCATGAAAACATCCTGAATGGATCTAGAGTCTAAAAGCCTCAGATGATGGAGGAGTCTGTGCCCTTTGACCTCTCACAGACAGTTGGGTACGTGTGCAGAGCCGTCTTTGTAGTCTCAGGACTTCCTCAGAGCGTCCAGACATGAAACATCCTGTAAACCATTATACTGCAAGACATTTGCATACTTCTCTTCTTACATCAGTCTAATCGCTTCTTATTGAAACAATACTGAAGCAATTTAAGCGGCTTCATCTTAAACAGGTTTCATGACTGTACTGTAGAACAGCCAAACTGAAAATAGAGACAAATAAGTGTCAAACTATAAGACGACACTACTAAGAAACGACAAAGTTCAGGACTATAGGAGCCATTTTTATTTTAACGGTGAATATTACAATTTCACAAAGTGAAAATGCATTGTGGTCTATATTTGCCAGTGTAGTGAGCATCGATGCACACTGGTTTTTTTGCAAAGACTTCTGGGTAATTTTTTGTAAGCTAGATTTTGAAATTGTAGATTTGGAAAGCACTACACAGTGAGTAGTGAAGGAATTCGGACACAACCAGGATCTTCATCAAAGCAGGATGTGACATCATTAACGAGAAGTTACAAAATAAAATACCAGGAGCGAAAAAAATAAAAAAAAAATCACTCAGAGAAAAAATGCTTATTTGATTATAAACCACATATGATAATAATAAAAAAAAATGTTACTAGCATGAGGTCAAATGTTTGATGGACTTACGCTGCAAATAAGCCCCCTAGTGGTGATTTTTGTGTACTGACCAGGTCCTAGTTACATTTTCAAACAGGAAGTTTTTGTTTTGTTGGTTGCATCTCATCGGGTTGTGACAAGAAAATGCAGAATTTAGAAATAAAATGTAACCTAAAAGAGTTTGTAAAAGTGTTGCAATTATCTTGGGAAAAAGTTTAAGCATCATGTGCAAACTTATATGTTTCCTCTGTGATGAAATGAAACATTTTTAAATGATGCAGTCTAAAATAAGCTGATCCAGCAGAAGCCTGAAGGATGAACTTGTTCTGTTTCATTAACAGATTTCTCTCACAGACTTTACACGGCCTCGCTCTATTAGCCGCCACTAATTTGGCCAAAACTCTGATCCCACAGGAGCAAACATGAAAGACAGAAGCTTCATTAGCATTTCCTTAAGCCGCTTCTCTTCTCCATGCCTTCGCCGTCCACATCTCCTGACTGAACACGCCGGCTTTGCTGCCACAGCTGTGGACTCCTGCCACACTCCTTGGACTCGAGTCAGAAAGCTTCATTTGATGCCCTCATCTTCATCCTCTCAGAATCCAGAGAGAAAGTGCTGTCCTATCAGTCTGAGAGGGCCAGGAGAGCAGTGCAGTCAGCCGGGTTTACACAGAAAATGTGTGGACCTGAACGGTAAAAACAGATGAATTATTGTAACTCATTTGGAACTTTACTTTTAACATTTCTATGCTTCTTAATTCAAGTGAAAATATAAAAATGACATTAGTGAATGCAAAATATGTAGTTTTTTTCATACCATGGAGTAGTGATATGTCAATATATATCGTGTGGGCGATGGGTTAGAATCGACACTTTTCTAATGTCATTAAATAGCCTGAGACAATTGCATAGGTCAGGGGTCGGCAACCTTTAACAGTAAAAGAGCCATTTGGAGTCGTTTTCTACCGATCAAAACCTAGAGGGAGCCGCATAGATTTACTTTAGCCTTTAAGAAATACATTACCATTTTTAAAAATAATAAATATTATTTCTATTTTTTGGCACGATCAAAAGCAAAAATAGAAAAAGAAACTAGCATCTCTCAAAATGTGTTTTTTTCATTTTTACTTTTAGTAGGTAAAAATTAGTAAAAATAGTAGATGCCGAATTAGCCAAAAAGCTAGCTTGTTGCTTAATTACTAGCTATACTCCAAAATAGTCTAAAATTCCTCAATAAACTAAATTACTCAAAAATGTTAGCCTGTAGCTAAATTAGAAGCTAAACTCCAAATTAGCCTAGAAAATCTCAGTAGATAACAAATTACCCAAAAACTTTAACTTATCGCTAAATTTTTAGCGAAACTCCAAATTAGCATAAAAAAGCTCAGTAGACCAATTAGGCAAAAAAAAAAAAGGTAACTTGTTGCTTAATTACTAGCTAAACTCCAAAGTAGCCTAAAATTACTTGGTAAACGAAATTAAAAAACTTAAAACTTTCTATTATTTTATTTCTCTTCAACCACCACAGAGAGATAAAAGAGCCACATGTGGCTCTGGAGCCACTGGTTGCAGACCTCTGGCATAGGTGCTGCCTTGTCAGTGTGTACACAAAAAATGTGTATAAATGAAAATAAAGACAAATTAATAAGAGATTATTTGCAAAGAAACTCCCTCTTGTGGTTTGGCAACGTAAAGTTACGTTCTTTGATTCGCACTCATGCGGGTTTTACAACATTTTACGTTACTTAACACGAGTGGAGAACGAACAGCATGAAGTTGTTTCCCTGAAGTTGAAACAGACAGATACATCCAAAGCACAAGAAGAAGCACTTTCAGCAAACGAGGGGAACGTCTGGGATTCGGCTGCATTTTGGATTCAAGACGTCCGACGATGAGCAGAAGACTGCAGTATGTAAACAAGCTAGGAGGCTATTCCCGCATCCACGAAAATGAAAATATGACATTACAAAAAATATAATAAAATAAACCAAACTATGTAACTGGGCCGTGACAAGCATCAGAACACTCGGATTCTTGCGATCTGCTCCCTAAAATTTGAGTACAAATATTAGCAACGTTCAAATCGCTGATTCACAATCTTTATAAATACAGGAGAGTGTACTAAAATATTATGTAATAAAACATTTATTTTTCTGCTCACCGACATAAGTTCTGAAAGAACAAAAAAAAATAAATAACTTTACCACCAGAACTTTATCTCCAGTGTTTATATTGTTTTGGTAACTCTTCAACAGTTGACGGAACTCCAGCAGAATTTAGTGCAAAAATGTGTTTTTCTACTCAGAAACTTGAAACTGTTGTTCATTTAAAAAAATACTTTTCATAAAAAGTATTTCTTTCTTTTTTTTTTTTTTACAAATTCAGTTTGAATACCTTAGATTTTTTTAAACAAATGTCTGACAGTTGCCCCAGATGCAAAGAGATGCACGTCTTCCAGAGAGTTCATCTTTTTCCTTTTTGTTTTACTCAGTCGGATCTTTGAACTTTCCAGCTGAACGTCAGCAGAACTGGAGGACGGTCACATACTTTTCTGCTTCATCTATGAGTCCTTGTTGTGTTTTATTGGTTCATGACTTGTAATGCTTCTCATCTGTTCCTGAATTTCTCCAGATATAAAAATGTTAAAAAAGCCTATTTCCTTTCTGAATAATGCATTTATATGAGCGTAGACAGATTTTTTTCAGTTAACAAATGAAACCACTCCTCAAAACTCATATTCTGTGTGTCAAACAAGCTTTTCTTCAAAAAAAAAATAAATAAAAAAGGAAGGAAAGATTCTCTTTAACACTAGTGGATGTAGCGACAGCAAACACACCTCAGATTCAGATGTTTTTCTCATGAGGTGAGTGAATGTCGCGGAGAAACTGAGCAGTCGTCTGACACGGAAACGAAACCTCGGAGGATCCGCTCGCTCTGCCTCGTCATCAGGACCTGCAGTCTGGGAAACTCATCAGGGCTGTGGCCTCCTGCCCTGGAGGTGTGCTCTATGCTTCACACAGCATTTTTAATTCACAATAAATGCTGTTGAAGTCGTCATAACTGTCTGAGTAAACCTTGTTCCATAAACTGTAGTTATTTTATTGGCCTGAATGCTTCACTGCCACAGCTACTAGTACATTTAACCACCTAACAGCCACTAAGATGCTTTTATTTTGAAACGAGAATGGAATTTCTGTTATAAAAAGGCCAAAGCTAAAGTTTTTGTAAAGTTAGTTGTACACATAAAGTGTCAAAAAACAAGAGATTGGGTGACAAATATTATTAAACAAAAAGCAGAAGCCAAGTAGAATTAATTTAACTTTTAGAAAAAATTCAATGCTTTCTTTAGCATCAAGGACTTTTCTTTTAATGTATTTTCGAATAGACTTCTTAACATAAATTTGCCTTTTTAATGCATTTTAGTATTAGTTAAATGTCCCGTTTTAGTTGATTTGTTTCTGCTGAAAATAAAACTAAATTCCAAAGTAAGTCAGAAAACGACAGGAAGAACCAGCAGCTAACACTGCGGCATTATGGGTCACAGGTGTGTCTGACCTCCTGAAATCAGGCGGGAACAGGTGAGTGTTGATGCTCAGAAGAACAGGGGAAGCGTAAAAAAAAAAAAAAACATTTCAAGCATGAAACAGGAAGTAGAAAATCCCCTTACCTTTCACCCCAAAAGCTGAAAATGACAGCTTTGCAGTCTGGAGACCCCTGCAGGGCAGGAGGACACATTTATCTTTTTGTTAATTTTTTTTTTTTTAATCCTTAAATTCTTTTTTTTATTGATTGACACATACACACGCACACACATAAAAACAAAAACAAAAATTATATATATATATATATATATAATTTTTGTTTTTGTTTTTTAAACTATTATTACTTTTGTCGCCCCATCATCAGCCCATTCAGGATGGAGCCTTCCCTTACCCAACAATGGCTGGGATAGGCTCAAGCATCCCTGTGATCCCAAATGGACGGATCACTAACAAAAACTTTATCCTCCAACTGATGAAAGTATATTTGCTTTGAAGATATTTGTGCTTAATTTGACAGTAATAATGACAAACTTCAAGCAACATGTTGCCTCTTTTTGCTACTTTTTAAATCATCCTCCAACTTTTTCCTTTTCTCTCCCCTTTAATTTACAGAAGTATCAAACATTTAAAAAAATGGAATAAAATTGCCGTTTAAGATTTCTATGACATCAAATATAGAGCTGTGAAAGAAAAAGCTTCCTCCAACTGCAGGCGGTGGTGGACATGTGCTTGTGAATGATAGAGAAAGCCCCTCCCTGCTTTTCTGGTGTGAACACTGTTCTTTATTCTTTATCATCTATTTTTCATTTAGTTCTTTGTGCTTCTATTTGGTGCAGTGTGATTCGTGTGTTGTTTCTGTCCCACTCCCCTCAAGAGGAGCGAGAGAGATTTCAGATTCCAGGTGGTTCGTCTGTGCTCCTGTTCTTGACCGTGGACCACGCCTCTGGCTTGTCTCGCACTTCGGAGCGGGAGAAATTTCAGGTGGCTCATCTTTGCTCCAGTTTTTTTTTCGTGGACCGTGCCTCTGGCTCATCTCGCTTCTTGGAGCGGGAGAGATTCCAAATTCCAGGTGGCCCGTCTGTGCTCCTGTTCTTGGCCGTGGACCGTGCCTCTGGCTTGTCTCCCATCTCAGAGCTGGAGAAAATCCAGATTCCAGGTGGCTTGTCTGTGCTCCAGTTTTTTGCCATGGACCTTCCCATTGGGTCGTTTCGTGTATCAGAGCGGGAGAGATTCCAGGTGGCTCCTCTCTGCTCCTGTTCTTGGCAGTGGACTTCGCCTCTGGCTCGTCTTACGTCTCCAGGGTTACAACCTCCTTCTCGGCCATTAAAGTTGCAATGGACCCGTAAAGCTAGCTGTGTAAGGGCAGGGATACTTGGATTAGCTTAGCCTGTTTAGCAATCAGCTATTGTTTTTATCTTATGACCGACTTTATGTTTTTGTACAATTACTGGTGTGAAGCCTATCATGACAACCGTATTTTGATATTTGGCTATATACATAAAACTGAATTAAATCAAACACCATGGATGAAATGCAAGTTCAAGAACCTGCGTTTAGCTTAGTCTTGAATGCGTGTCACATGTCCAATACAAGAGCTATCATCCGTATGTTCATCTACTGGACAGGAGAAGCTAAAAGAGAAAGGAATAAGGTATTGGTGCTTACGCTTCATTAAAATGTCATCTTCTACTCATTACTGTAGGAAGAGGATACACTTTTTTATAGCAAAAATGGAAAATCAGCAAAAAGAGTGAGTGAACCGGCTCCTCCGTGTGGGTTGGCGTCGCTGACAGCAGGGAAAGTTCTGGCTGCAGCTTCTCAGCAGTGCGGTTCAGCATTGTGCTCCTGCTCTCGAGCCGCCATAACTTATGGAGCACCACCGATGTTTACACAAGGCCTGGGGGGGGGGCGTGTCTGCAGATCCTTCTCACTTTCTCCACAGCAAACCCTTCGGCTGCTGCGCCTCTCTAATTACCTGCTGCTAATTAGAGACAAAAGCTGGGGTCAGAAAACTCAGCCCAGAACTCTCACTTGTTCTTTGTGCGCTCTCCCTTTTTTTTCCTTCAACCCCCAGAAGGTCTTTTTGGAAAATCTGCTGGCCCTGAAGGAGGAAAACTTGAGTAGTGGATGTGCTCATCTCGGGGTAGAAGAAGAGCGTTCACATGGAGGTCCGTCAGGTTTTCATAACGTGATCTCAGCAAAAACAAAATCCCAGCAGAGAAACAGTGAAATTCCTGGGCTGACCTCTCCACCTTCGGGTGTAATTTGGATTCAACAGTGGCTCCGAGCCACGTGCTTAAATTGCAGAGTGATATTTTTACCGTAGGCCTCGCCGGGTGTCATCCTCCCCCTTAAGATCCTGCGATAAATCACGTGCCCGCATTCTGAAATTTGAAAACAGGCGTGAAAAAGGGTTTCACCAGGAGTGTGAGAGTCAGGAATGCAGCACAAAGGAAGCTCTGTCTGCCGCCCGCTTCTGTAAGCTTTGGACTGTTTCATCTGGTATGACTGAAGCTGTGGCAAACCTCCAGACCACCTGACCACCCCTGATTCCAAGAAGCCCTACCACAGAGAAACCAGCGTCCAGACCGGGAAACGACTCCCCCAAAGACACGCACGTGGAGATGGAGCGGCGCTGGACGGACGGCGAACAGAGATGACTCACAGATGTCGTAATGGATCAACTCGCTCTGAAGCTTCTGAGGTAGTCTGTTTCTACTTCAGAGTCTCCACCCTGATGACCCCCTCCACTTAAAGAGGCTCCGTCACCGTGTTCTACTGCAACATGGAGAGGAAACAAATGTCAGACGAAGAGCTCTGAACGGCCCTCGTCAAAACACATTTGCAGAGTTTTGGGGGATTTTCAAAAACAACTCATTTGAAAAATGAGTCTGGGAGTTATCTGAGTTACAGTCTGAGCCTTTGTGGTTGGCTGACCTTTTGTTAAATGAAAGTCCTGATGAAGATGAACGATGTTAGGTGTGTCTCTGTTTCAGCACAAACAGACCAATAGTTAGCTTTCACACAAATCTGCACACCTGCTGATCCAGATTCTACTGTTTACTGTCACAATTCTCACCAACATTTGCTCGTTTTTCACATTTTCTTGCCAAAATTGATTGCTTTATTGCTACATCTTCTTCTTCACCTTTCGGCTTATCCCTTTTCGGGGTCGCCACAGCGTAACAGCACTCACTGTTTCGTATCAGTGATTTGGCAGAGTTTTTACACCGGATGCCCTTCCTGACACAACCCTGTACTTGAGGGGCACAGGGACCCAGTTAGGCAGCAGTATCAAGGGTCTTGGCTAAGGACCCAATCTGGGTGGGGATCAGTGGACAACCCTGGTAATAGAACCCAGGGCTCCAGCGTGCAAACCCTATACTTAGCCCACTGAGCCATCCAGCCGCCTTATTGCTACATATCTTCACTAAAAATTATCTAAAAATTGAAATCAGACCTAACTTGATTTCAACAGTTGCTTCACTATGATCCACAGGGGTGAGAATTTGGATATCGATCCAACACCATGTAATTACAGGCCTATTATGGTCGATATCAATATTGATACTGATAGTTTTTCTTGAAATGTTTGATTATGGAATAATTTTGTTATTCCATGGAAAAATGGGAAAAAATGTTAATTTATACATTGGATAGAGATTTTCTAGAAATAAAATGTTTAGTAACTAATTACAAAAACCTAAACTGAACAGCAAATAAACATCATGCATGTTAATCATGACACGAGCAGTTTCTAGAGTACTGACTGCACTTCATCTCCCAGCAGCCCCAGCCCACATTTCCTGGATGCTGCTCAGCTGAATCTCATTTGCTAATCAGCCACAGGATCCACAAGCACCGCTCAGAGGCTCTCTCATTACAAAGTATTGTTTGTTCCACTCAGCCTGCATACTGAGTATTTCATCCTGACCTGATCATTGACCTGATCCTGCTTCATTTGTGATTCTGCTTGTTTGCCGCCTGCCCTGACCCTTGCCTGAACTCTGGAAACTGTTGGAAGTGACAAATTTTATTTCTTCCTTTCAAAATCTTTGTGTTTTTATCTGTTATGTTTAATTGTTTCTGATCTAAATGAAGATATAGATATGATGGTGATTTAATACATATTGCTTTAATTTCCATATATCCAGTAACTAGACAAACATATAGGAACTACTTAAACATATATTAAATTTTAATTTAATATGTGAATCAGTCTTTTTTTGTCATCTAAATAACAATCCACCGATCGCCAGTAATCTCCATTGAAGTGACCCTCCATTCCTCCAGTTAATTTGATTTTCTCAGACGTGTGTGGAACCTCATCCATGATGACCTAACAGTGTCTCAATTTGTTGTGGAAAACGGTTTTTGAGGAGCAAAATGCAGGAGACCAGAGAAGAGAAGGAGTTTAATGACTAAAGTGTAGAAACTCCCCAAAAACACAAACGGGCAAAAAAAATCCAATTTGTCCAAACCAAACGACAACCAGGACAACACAACACTTCTAACAAGCAGCAAATGAAATCATAGACATAAACACTGAGGGACAAACAAAGAGCAGCTGTGATGGTCCCAAACTAAAACCTGGTGTGATCATGGCGTAGGAGGAAGAGCAGGAACAAGAAAACTTTTAAATTCTTCCATTTTCTGAACCTACTTAAGGCTGTTCAGGGTCAGTGGATCCACATTTTCTTCCCTGCAGTCACTAGTAAAGCAGTGGAGAGATCTTCAGTTCATCTCAGATAGAAAGGAGAAATGTGGTTTAAGTCCGGCTCTTATAAACTCATCTGCTATGACGAAAACTACAAAAAAAATCTTCCAAATGTAATATAATAAAAATAGTTATGTCGCCTTTAGAAATCATCAGCACTTCTGGTCACCTTGAAGTGATAAAATATCTGTTTGACCTGCTGCTGCTTTCATCCATCTTTTAAACGGGCCTAAAATCTTTCAGAGTCCTGGGGTTGCTGGAGCCTATCCTACCTACTGTTGGGAGAAGGCAGGGTACACCCAGTTCATTGCAAGGCAACACAGAAACACACAGTCTCATCTTGGGACAATTTGAGGGTCTTATCTGCTGCTGATTACCTGGATCAGGTGTGTTTAGCCAATAAGTATCTTCAATGGGAGGTCGGTTGAAAACATGTGGGACACCAACCCTCAAGGCCTGGATTTGGACACCCATGCACTCCACCATCATGCAGCATCTATTCCAGGTCACTGAATTAACAATAAATGTTTTTTTAAGGTAGTCAAAAGTCAAAACAGACGCCTATAAGCAGCACAAATGCTCAGGGAATACTTTAAACCATGAATATGTTATGGTAATCACAAGGCTTTTGATGTTCTTTCAATCATGAAAATAAATCACTGAAAGGAGATGATTACTAATATTATTGCACAGTGTCAATTCTGAAAAAAACTTTCCAAAGAAACAGAACGGTGTCATCTGCATATTGAATGAACACAAAACTAATTCAAAGCACAGAAGTAGTTTCTAATGGATTTATTGAAATGTGTATATATTTTTTTCCAATTAACTCAAAACGTTTTTCTATTTCTTTTAGTGATTGATCCTTAACCTCAACTTGTAATTAGAAAATAAGTTCTGTAAAAACATAACATCTCATTTCCCATGTTTATTATGACTTTTCATGACTGCTTTTCATGATTGGGAGATTTGCATTCATTACCTTTAGTGGATGGACCCAACTTTTCTGCAAAAGGAACCAAACTTCTCAGTCTTTAGCATTTTCAAGGGTGTATTCAGACACCAAAAATGATTTGTTCCAGACAGAGTCTGCTTAATTTGGTTGGGATGGAGTCCTAAATCTTGCATTTGGTCAATATTTAGACTGGGATCTACCGGAAATTTCGAGGGGCCTCTGGTCACACGCAAGACGGCGTTAGAATCAATCTATAGCCGGAAGCAGAAATCGTAACTTTCGCCGGTTGCGTAAGTGGAAATTTCCTAAACTTTAGAAAATCCTTTCAAAATAATATTTTAAAACCTTTTCAGAACTATCAGCTTTTATGCCTTTGAATGAGAATAAACTGTAACTGTTTTTTTCTCTGTGAATCAGCTGATCAGAGCCGTGAAATGACATTTTTTTTTTCCTGTGACAGAGAGCGTCACAGAGAAAAATGGTCAATAGACAGAAAAAAATGGAAAAGTTCGAAAGCTTAAAAATGATATTTTTACTGTGGCCGTCTCCGAGAGGGACTTCCAGCTATTAATTTTCAGGTGCCAAATTTTTTCTTTGTAGCCAGATTCTCTTGGAAATGTATATTTTGGACCAATGCTTGTAAACAAAACCACGTGACAAAAGATCTCTTCAGTCATTGGCCAACAGTTAAGGGGGCGGGTCAAAACAAATGGAAAAAGATGGATGTGCTACAGTTTGCAAAAACTTGTCAAGGTAGTTTACTTATTCAAACTTTTTATTTTATTTACTGATCAATTTTAAACATCTGTATGAAGGTCAGGTTCAAAACTTTTTACTGTTACTTTGGTACGGTAGAGGCTTGCTGCGAGGTGGTTACTGAGACGCTACGGGGTATGCTAATAAGTGTTTGTGACATATAGATTGTTGGATAACAGCATGAGAAACAACGTGTATCCCGTTAAACCTTATTTTATTGCATCTGCATTCATCTGACCACATTTTAATGAATCGCTGCTCCACGTTTTTCCACTAAGGACCAGGTACGGTGGTCGTTTTGGTTCAGTTATTTCGCTCTCGGAGTGGGTTGTATCCAGAATGAGGAATTTTAGAGCAAACTGAAGTTCAGTCAAGATTAGAAATAAACTGAGACCACCTCAAAAGATGGGTCAGAGAGCGGTTCCTAGTCCCAGTTTCTGCTTGCTTGCTTGTATTCAGACTGAAACTTTGTTCCGCACTATCGGGAGAAACAAACTCGAGTTCACTTTAAACCGACTAAACGTGTCGAGTCTGAATACATCCTTAAGCTAAGTCGTTTATGATGTCAAACTTTTAGGTTTATTTCGACATATACGAGGTTCTTTGAATCGTGCTAATAAATGGTAAAACCCATTAAAGAAATACAATTTTGTTAAAAAAAAAAGAGTAAAGTTAATAAATCTTAAGATGTGGCATTGTTTAAATAAATGGAATTCTATAAAATATAAATCATTTTATAACACAAAAGATCATTCTTACTGTTAGAAGTTCATACAGTTAAGTATAAAACTGGGGCATTTATTTAAAATAATGATAAAAATGCACTAAAAACACAAATTAACAGATATTTAATATGGAGCCTCTCCGTAGCATTCACCTGTCAAAATGTTAGCATGCACCTCCTCTGTCTACATATATTATCTTGTAAAGTTCTTTAAAAGATTTTGAGTTTTCCAGATTTTGATTAAATTTGACTTCAACATTCATCCTCAGTGATCGTTGCATATTTTCTTCCAAATGACTCAGTTTTTTGAAAATCACATTTTTCTCAGGAGGTTTTTCACTTGTCAATTACAATTTGCATTTCCGTGTCAATTATTTACTTATTTGTTTTTCAGAGTACTGTGTCTGCATTTGTCCCAGATTCTTTAAGACATGACGACACGTCAGAGACATTTTTTTGCGTCTTTCTGCTCATTGTGAAAGAATGGATGAATCAGCCCCGACTGATTTACTGATCTCCTGTGCGCGGAGGAACTCCGCTCGGACTGGATCTGGAAGCAGCTGAAGAATTTGACAGCTGTGACACATTTTCATGTCAACTGCAATTGAAATGTTCAAGTTAAGCCGTACAGGCCCGAAGTGAAGTGAAGCCTCAGTGTGGAATTCAAACAGAGATTTCCATTGGCTCATGGATCACAGATGGTTGAGATCTTCATCATCTGCTTCTGATCAGGCTGGGATGCGTTACGTCAAGAGGAGCGCAGATGTCTTCAGTTGTTATGTGGAGTTGGACGTCTAGCGCCACCTTGAACACGATTTGCTGTACCCGAGCACTCTAACCTGTCAGTGATGTGTTTTAAACAGGATGCATGCTGGGAATCTTTTAGATAGGGACACATTTTTAGTTACAGCATTTACCAGCTATTTATTAATCACAATATGAAATCACATTCACAAACGTACATTTAAAATGTTTATTTTTAACCCATTTGACATTTGATCCTGGAGTTTATGTCTGTCCCCATCCCAAAATAAAACAATGATTGGTTTACTCGCTCAGTTAGGCTCCGCCCACGACAGATTGACATACATCTTCTGCCTTATTTATTCAAATAAAAGATCGCTTTTGTCCAAAAATTATAAAAAAAAAGGCCCAATTATGTCTCTAATTGAATAAAGTCTCAATCACAGAATATTTAAATAAGTTTAAGCTTATTTATGTGTCGATTAATTGCGATTAATAATGTGTCAACTTTCACAACAGCATAATACATTTTTCTGGAATCATGTAAAAAAAGTTTTCTGATGATAATCAATTCGGATTTCATCTTTGCTACTTGATAAATAATCTGTATTTGGACAGAAATAACACTGGATTATGGCAGCCGTGTAAAAAAAAAATAAGCAAAATTTAATAAAAGTGGAATAATATAATTTTTCTTCCCACTCCCTGCGAAATAATTTATAAAATTTTATTTGATAGTTGTTTAATTTAGTAAACATAACATGTCATTTGTGTTGTATGTCCATTTATAGTTGGGAGCTCCTGTAATGTTAAGAATATTGTCATCTTTTTTTTTATTTACTTTCGTGACTCAATAGTTTAAATTTTTAGTTTGAATTTTTAGGAAAATCCAAGTTGTATAAATTCAAATCAGAAAAGACGGGTTAAACACGTGACCAACCAGTTATTTTAAGTCTTTATGCACAAATGTTAGCATTTTATTTTCAAATTTACATAAGTTTAGGCAAATTGGAGCAAAATTCACTTAGTCACACTTTTATTTTAGTTGTTATTCAGTCAGATTTGTAACTTTATCAATAGTCTGTCACAAAATGGCCGACATTTTTGCCTTTTTGACTCAGAAGCTAAAACAAATTCAGGGCAAGTTTGAAACAACCAAACTTTCTCTGCAGCTCCTCTGAAAAATAGACGTGTGGAATAAATATCTATAAAGGCAGAGCATTCTTCAAGTCTGCTGCCACACTCGCCCTCATTCTGCTGTTTTAAAGGATCCGCCGTCCCATTTACGCGACTCCCATGAGAACATTGAGAACCCCCATTCATGTTCTGAGACATTTTGGAAACTCCCTTCCAAAACCTAAACAACTTTAGAGCCAACAGTCAGAGTTATCGCAAACACATGTTCTTTGCTTAAAGACAGAGAATGATAAAAGACCCCCTGTGGTTCCGCTTCAGTCAGTTCGTCGTTGCAAAAGAAGGTGGATGAGGGACTTTTCTGATTTCAGCTCCAGCAACTTTGCATTTCAAAGACTTAACTCTTCTTTTATCACAAAACAATAAAAAACAATACCAGTCATTTGAAGGGATTAACTCACTTTTGTGGAACCAGTCACCCTGATTTAGATTTAAAGCTTCTTCCAATTAAAGCAGAAAATTCTAATTAATTCTCTTTGTTTGCTTTTAAATTTTATATCCTCACAACATTTTTTATGGAAATAAAAGAAGGAAAGTCCCACACATGCTCCAGTACGATTGATGTGGGTGGGCTGGGGAACTAATCTCGCTTGCCAAAATGAAGTTTTCTTGATTAAAATGTCAAATTAGCTGCCAAACTGCTACGTTGTGCTGCAGTCACGTGAGCACTGATGTGCTTCTGTAGTGCTGGTTTTGTCTTAACATTTTTTGAAACACACTTTGCTTAAGTCTTATTTTCAAAGGAAAGCTTTTATTTTGAAAGTGCAACAAGTAAACAGAATGGATATTTCCTTTTTTAGCTTTATGTTATTCTTCAAACTCTTTAGGTAATTTCATATTTATGTTTGTGAATTCTGCAGAGTTTTTTTTTAAATCTAATTTTTCTGTTTTTACATTTTGATAGGTGGAAACAGATGCGGAGAAATGCTGTTGTGTTTGATCGGCAAGATTTATTCAGTGAAAGGGACCATAGGAGTCAGTGGTTGCTATGGTGACAACCTCTCATTTTGGAATGAAGGCTAAAAAACACAGAGGAAAAAAAAAGATGCAGACAGGAAGTGGAGTTTAAAAAAGCTGGAATTTAAAAAAAATGACTCAAACACAAAATTTTTGTTTTAATATTTCATATATAAATTATTTGATTGTACTTTTGAAGAAAAATGGCAAGTCAAATGTAAGCAGTGTGTATCTGAATGAAGGTGGGAGTTTTGTCAGAAGTATAGATTTGGGAACAAATCCTCAAAAGTTAATTATTTTTCCGCCATTTGTTAGGAAATTCTTTGGAAAAAAAGATTCTGTCAAATCAGAAAACATCCGTCTTTTTTCCCTACTAGTGAAAAAATGATCAATTTGTAGATTTTTTTAGTTGTTCTTACTAAATTAAAATTTACTCTTAAAATACAGGTAATGAAATGACAAAAAGTAACTTATTTAGAAGAGAAAGAGCTATAATTTCTAAGAAAGAGTCAATCAAGTGTTTTTTAACCCTTTAACTGCCAAACCAAGACAAAATCAATAAAAAAAAAGTTCTGATTTTTTTTTTCCAATCAGTGTCTTTAGGAACATTTTTTATTTATTTATTTTTTACATTTTTTGGGGCAGGCAATTAAAGGGTTAAAGACCAGCTCCAATGAAAATGGTGTTTTTGGTGGCTGTAAGCTAGTGGGAGAAGGTGTAAACAGATGGATGATGGGAAATGAGGGCAGGCTTACTCCGCACCAACAGTCAGAGGTGAATTTCTAGTGAACTCCTGCCACTCTGCAGAGACTATGTCCTACTTAAATGACACAAGTTTGTTGATTCAGTCAAGAAATGACATAATAAAAACCCAGTAGGAACGATTTTATAAAGTATGACTTCAAAACATTGGAGGATGTTCAAAACACTAGTTTTTCTCCACAACTTCTTTTATCTTGCAGAGGTTTGTGGAGTAAATGTGCTCTGCTCTTGTAACCCTGGAAGATAAAGTGCACATTAGTCATCCATATTTGAAGGATCCTTCCCATTTTTCCTGCTCTGGACATGATTCGGTTGTAGTTTAAGCACAAACTTCATCTGTGATTTCTGGCAGTGTCCTGCATGATTTTGTGATTTACACCCCCAATGTGTGTGTGTTTTTTTTTGTCCTTAAAGAGGCTTAAAAATCCGTTTTTCAGGGTTGTAGGAGAGCTTCCTCCTCCCAGTCGTGTTTGAGGGCCCGGATCCGGTCCAGCTGTGGTGTGTAATGAGGTTTGGGCCAGAACTCCGCTGTTATCCCTCGCTGGTCATCCCTCTTTTCACGATCCCTCAGAGCTACACGGAGTTTACACAGCCTCATCTTTCCCACTTTTTACAATTTATTTGCACTTTGGTTGCCTAGCAACCAGATAAACACTTAGTTACCATTCGTAGATGTATTCCCCTCCCTTTATTAGTGCTAGTAAACTGATGTCGAGGTGAGTTTGATACTCAATGGAGTTTATGACAAACAGGCTGAAAAATTTCGGTTAATCAGGACCGAGTTTTTCTTCCAGCTTTTCTTTTTTTTTTTTTCCTTTTGGAGTCTGGGAACTTATCGACTCTTCCGCCTCTTCCCCCCCATCCTGCCGTGAATGTTTTCTGGAGAGATGGAGGGGGGGCGGCGAATGTCTCCGGCCGGCCATGACATCACCACTGCACACATCTGGAAACACTGGAGCCAAAGTGTGTGTGTGTGTTTGTGTGAGAAGTGGAACGCTGCAAATAAGAATGGGAGGAGGAGGGGGCTGACACATCAGCAATCTGAAAAAAGAAGTAAAGAGGCAAACAAAAGGAGAAAAATAAAACAAAATTATCATTTTTGGACATTTTTTTATATTCACGTCTAAACAGATGCAATTTTTTCCCAAAAACCTGCTTAAAACCTGTCAGAATAACACATTAACTTCAAATATTCATATTTATTTTCAATTTTAATCCTAGTTTTGATGCTTTAGTTTTGGGTAAGTTCTCATTCTCACCACTAGAGGGCGCTTCTTCATGTACACAGTGTCCCAAGCAGTGATTTGACATCCTGGTGACTGCCTGTCAAATCACCAGAGCCCAAATTTTTAATGATGGTTGTAAAACTGTTAAAGAGATGTATTAATCAGAGTTCTGATTTATAAAGCTGTCAGGGTGAGCAAAAAAAAAAAAAAAAAACTACATGAACTGAAAAATTCAAAGACAGTTGAGTTTGCTTCATGTGTGGATGGGTTATTTCAATTATGATTAGTTAAAGTGGCTAAAAATGTTATGTATTGGTAGAAAGCTCAGGAGAATATATGTAATTTTTTGATGAAAAATTAATTTTTAATGTTAAAAGTAGAAATGGGTTTTAAAGTTACACAATTGGAAGCAAAAGTGAGAAAAACAGCAGTTCTCTGATAAGCTCTGAGGATTTGCTGTGGAACCACGGAGGTGTTTTTTTTTGGTGGAAGTGATTGTAACCCGAGCCGGTTCTGCAGTAGCTGCAGCCTGTTAGGCAGTCGTCTCCAGCAGGGCCTGCGGAGCACAGCGGACCGCAGCAGAGCTCTGCTCTCCAGAACCCCCATCCTGAACTCTGCTGGGATACCAACACAGCCACAGGCACTCCTCTCAGCCTGTCATCCTCCTCCTCCTCCTCTTATTCCTCCTCCTCTTCTTCCATGTCTTGGTTGCAGCAGATCACAGCTCAACTTATGACAAACTTGTCGGCCGTGATGGTGAGCAGCAGCCCGTCGTGCTCTCATTCTTTCCATGACCATCATCTGGTCATGAATCTCTCCTGGGGGGGAGTGCTGATGTGGTTGTATGTGTGTGGGGGGTGTTTAGCCAACTCCCACCCCCATCAGTGAGAACAAGGCATCCGACCCCATGGGGTTTTCCTTTCTTCAGTCTGGAAAAGTGGAAAAAGACCTGACTCACAGGGTGATAAATTCCTTTCCTATGTTGGAGGATTCCCCGAGGAAACCAGCGCTGGCACGAGTGACCGCAATTAACCAACTGATGAAACAGAAAACAGCACCTATTCAATCTAAAAAAAATCTCTGAAACATGTTTTCCTCCAACAGAACATTTTTTTTTACATTTGTGATATATTAGATCTGAGTAGGAGCTTCAAAACATTTGGCTTCTGCAGAGACTTTTGCTCACTTGTGTCATCCTGAGTCTGTGTTATCGTGGCCAAGACAGCTCACAAAAATGCAAAACTCACAACCCAACGACAAACGCAGAAACAAAAGCCGAAGCACGGCGACAATAGCCGAAGCACAATAACAAAAACCAAAGCACGATAACAAAAGCCGAAGCACGACGACAAAAGCCAAAGCCTGAGGACAAAAGCCAAAGCCCAACGACAAAAGCTGAAGCTCGAGGACAAAAGCTGAAGCACGACGAGAAAAGCCGAAGCACGATGACAAAAGCCAAACCACGAAAAAGCCGAAGCACGATAACAAAAGCCGAAAAACGCGACAAAAGCCAAAGCACGAAAAAGCCAAAGCCCAACGACAAAAGCTGAAGCTCGAGGACAAAAGCTGAAGCACGACGAGAAAAGCCGAAGCACGATGACAAAAGCCAAACCACGAAAAAGCCGAAGCACGATGACAAAAGCCGAAAAACGCGACAAAAGCCAAAGCACGAAAAAGCCAAAGCACGGCGACAAAAGCCTAAGCCCGAGGAGAAAAGCCTAAGCACGGCAAAAAATCTGAAGCACGACGACAAAAGCCGAAGCATGCTGACAAAAGCCGAAGCATGGAGACAAAAGCCACAACAAGACTAAAAAAAAGAACAACAACAAAAGGCGAAGCACAACATCAAAAGGCGAAGCACGACAAAAAAGCCGAAGCACGACAAAAAAAGCCGAAGCACAACAAAAAAAGCCGAAGCAAGACGACTAAAAGTTACAGCATGAAGACAAAAGCTGAAGCATAACGACAAAAGCCACAACATGATGACAAAAGCCAACAACACAACGAAAGTAAACAGCAGAAATGAATAACAGACCTTATTTTAAGGTTTCATTAAGTTTTAAGTTGTTGGGACTTCAATAGTTTCACACCTATGCTTCGGCTTTTGTCATCTTGTTTGCATTTTTGTTGTGGTGCTTTGGCTTTTGTCATGTTTACACTCTTCTCATCACTTACACTCTCTCCCACTACTTTACAGCCCCTCACAACCCAAAGATTATTTTAGCGGTACAACAAAAATGGTGAGCTATATCAGCTCTAATCAGCTGTACAGTTTTGAGCCAGATGTCAGTAGACGAGGAAAATTAAGACGTACATGGATCTAGTCGTCTATAAGTGGATGCATCAGAATGGAGCAGAGCAGGGAGCTTGCAGTTGTAGGTCCTACAAGCCTCCTAAAAGCTTTTTCAAACAACATTGTTTAGTCTCCTCCTGATTCACACAATTTCAACAAAAGAATACTCAGAAATCCAGTTTTAATCTTAATTTTCTTTACATATGTCCTCCATCGTGAGAAAAATGCTACAAGAACTTGATAAAAATCACCAAAAAAATCAATTTTCATCATAGTGGGTCTTTTAAAGTCATTTCTGTCAGCAAGTCGACTCAACAATCGATGAACAAATGCACTAATGGATAAATAAACGTCCATTCATGCGAGTTCACCAAACACAGCTGTGCGTTCACAAATCCTCTTCCCAGCTGCACTCTTGCTTTGCCATCATCTGAACAATTTGGTGATAATGGAGACCAGCAAGCTGCTTAAATGTAACAACAGTCTGGGAGTTTTCGCCATTTCTTCACGTTCTGCCATTCATGTGGAAGATTAAAAAAATTGACAGGGGAAAATTTATCGACAGTTAATGGTAGAAGTGGGAAGGACTGATGAAATTAGGCAAGATTTTGGCTCTAAGCGCTGCTCTTCATCAGTGAAGAGGGTCTGGAGAGTTCTCATGTCTTCATCTAAAGTGTAATAAAAAAAAAGTCAAAAACTAAGTAAAAAATCCAGCTGGTAAAGAATTTAGCAGATCAAATTATTAAAAAAAACTGTAAAACCTAGCAAAGAGGAAGAAATGGAAATGCTTTTTTTCTGTTATATTAAAAAAAAATAATTTATTTTTTAAAATGTGGTAAAACTATAATGTAATACTCTTGTTAAAAGATCTATAAAAAGTCAAATATGATTTTATATTCAATTTATCTTAGATTTTTTATATTCGTTTTTGAGTATTTATATACTTTATTTTTTCTAATATTTTGTTTAAATCAATTCCCACTTTTCTTGGAACTAAAAACTTTAGTCAAAGATTTTGTGGTTTGGGTTATCTTATGTTCTTAGATTACGTAGAATTCCTTTTTGGTAAAAATATTAGTTAGAATTTTACCTAAAACATAGAAAAGAAACAAAGAAAATTTTCCAATTTTGAGCATTTAAAAGCTAAAAATTCCATTGAGGAGATAAAACTTATGGAAATAAAACTTGTTTTTGATGACTTTGAACGAAAGCATAAGCTGCAAATTTCAATAACAGGTATATCTAAAATTAAGAATATAATGAAAAGGATAAAAAAAAACATTGTGTTTCATTTAAATTCTGCACAAAAAATGAAATATTTTAAGCCTTTATCTTTAAAGACTTGATGGCTTACATGTAACTAAATTGATTAAACAGAAAAAGAAGTAAAAGTTATGTAATTAAAACCCGAATTCAAAGTCTTTTAATATTAGAATGTTGTTTAAAAAGTACTTTTCTGGATAAATCCCCCGTTTCTCAACTGGGTGTAACAATTATGGGGGAATCTGCTGTTTTACAGACGTTCGCTGGAGCCCTTCATTAAACGAGCTGGTTGTTCACTGACTGCTGTATCCAAGCGTATAACCAGAAAATCGAGTGGAAGGAGAAAAGGTGCAGCAGAAGAAGACATGACCTCAGGACTGTCAGGTGAAATCCATGAAGTGTTTGTGGGAGTAACAGAAGGCTGGAGTCAGAGGACCAAGTACCACACAGACAAACACCAGACACGGGCTACAAATGCTGCATTCCACGTGTCAAAACTGAACCAGAAACTATGTCAGAGGCATGTAATGTGGGCTAGAGAACAGATCTGTGGCTCTTGGGATGGATGGATTTTACATTTGATTTGAAAATCAAAGTCCCAGACTGGGGAGGCACACACTTCTCATTGGTTGTCATTTGTTGGTATTTGTTCTCAAGTCCATGTCAGTCAATGACGTCTACCAAGAAACTCGACAGCATTTCATGCTGCTTTCTGCTGATAAGTTATATGGAGAAGCTAGTTTTATTTTTCAAGAAGGACTTGGCATCTGTCACACTGATAAAGTGTTTTGGGGCTTCATGGGCCTAATCTGTGGACTGGTGTCAAGAAGAAGAGAAGACATCAAACCCAACAGTGAAGATGAAGGCATTCTATATCAAAGTAACCTGAGTTTCCATGACACCAGCACAAACGCAGCGTTTATGCAAAAAGACCCAACAAAGTATTGAAAGTGAAGAAAATCCGTGTTCAGAAGTCTGTCATTTGAGCTAAAAACATACTTTCTTCATTTATCTGATGGGACCTTTTGATTTTCCTAAAGCACTGAAATAAAGGTTCTCATTTGCTATTGGTTTTAAAATGAAACTGTAAAAAACAAAAAAAAAACAAAAAAATCAAACTTTAAAGAAAACCTTATTTAATGAATAATTCTATCAAAATCATGAGTTTAACTTTTATTATCATTGACAAATACATTGATACAAGAGAAGAGAAAAATGGATGGCTTTATTAGCAGAACCATTTTGGAATGATCAAAAAATGGTTTAATCCCTTAGAGATGTCACTGGTGACTTTATGTGAATCAGCTATTTCTTATGCCAAAAATATGCGTCTTCATATTGGTTCTCTATTGATACCAATATTTTTTTTTTTCCATTTTATTAACATGAAAGGTATATTAATATTCAGGTAGTGTTTTTTCAAAGTCATACTCTTTAAAAGAAATGGTATAAAATAGTTCTGGTGCAATCTTGGGAAATATCACGATAAGTATTGTATCTTGATACATATTGTATCGCCAGACTCTTGCCAATACACACCCCTAGTGTGTAAGCTCAGACATTTTTGAAGTACACAAACTCAGATGGCATTCATTAACAATCATCACAAGCGTGGGGCGAGCCGAATCCCATAGTCAGCTAAGTCTATAAAATGACTTCTTTCTCCTGTTTCAGGGTTTTTTGCTTTTCTTTTCTGTGAATCCGTGGGAGCTCTCGTCGACGGGACATCCGACCCAGCGTTCGGGGCAGCCTTTTTTGTCAAACCTGGATTTAATTTCTATGAAAAATAAACAAAAGCACAATCTAGCTACTCATACAAGCCGACTAATGTTTAAGTTTTCCCATCACTTGTGCAACTCTAAGCATCTTTGGACGCAGTTGGATGCTATTCCTTCACTACATTTACAGGAAAAACAGCATCTGAGTCTGAAGATCGACTGTAAAATATCTTTTTCCTTCTAACAGGATAAAAGGCTCAGAGAGGAAGTCGCTATTTTCTAATTACTTGCTGCTGTAGGTAAATGCTTGTCATTCCCACCTTCAGAGCTTTACTTTCAACAATCCCCCTTTCACTTGACAGTACCCCCCCCCACACCACTATTCCCTTTGCAGGACCTGGAGTAAAAACAAATGAGCTCACGCTCTCTCCCTACTGCCTGTTCCCAATTTCTGAGTCAAAAGATCTGAAACGGCTCCAAACATCAAGTCCTTGAATCTTTGACCCATTCGAACCAACAGGCACATTATGTTTTCATGCATCACTGAAATACATAATTCACTGAGATTGAGTTGGGAGCACAAAAGTGCAGAAACCGTAGTTAGAAACAGTTGTAAAGAATGCATTCAAAATCTCTGAAATGAGCACTTTCCGCTGCTGTTTTCTCAGGGTCCATGCAAGAGATGGATGACAGGAGAGGTCATGTCATCAATACGTTTGCACTGGGCTAATACGAAGCAGATTTTTTTAAAATTTGTTCTGTGGTCCACAGAACTCTGACTGTCCAAAAATGAATGAACAGTTGGAATAAACAAGTCCAGTAAAGTAGCTTCAGAACTCAAGATTTGATGGTCTTCTGCCATAAAACCCATTTAATGGCAGCTACGTGCTAACGTAGATGACAGGTGAATAAACGGTAGTGCCGTCCAAATTTGAAGAACACTATTTTTCCATAACTCTCCACTTGGAGGGCTAAATGTAGAAGCTGTAGGGGTAGGGAGGAGAATTTAGATTTGGCCTAAAAATGGGACCCAAAGCCTCCCGGCTTGATAATCATCCTTAAGAGGTTGTACGATACATGGCCCCATTCATTCTTTACACCGATCAGATGTC